>NC_090437.1:281826807-282126807 GCF_031143425.1 Pleurodeles waltl | reverse complement strand
TCTTAATTGTATCATCAATCTTGACTGAAAATAAGCATTGCAAAGCTCTCCATAACATTCTATAATGCAATCGGCAGTGAAGAAACCCAAAGCAGTAATTGTCAGATTGTTTGATTTAGTATCAGCCATGGGTAATTACTCTGAACAGTAATCCAGTACGTCATTGTTCTTCCGATCATGCCATCTTAAACAAGAACTAGCCACGTGCAAATCAGCAATGGCCCTGTTCCAATAGGCACAGTCTAGCCCGAAATATCAGGCCAAGTCTACTTAGAGCAGATCCTCTAATCACTGTGCAACAGGACTCAAGCAGCACCCTACTTACAATGACCAAGTAGGAAGACACAGATTTGGGATTGCTCGTGTTCCTAGGGAACCTGGCCTGGAACCTCATCTAGAAAAGGGCAGAAAATTATGCACACGACCACCAAGGTATTTATGTTGTTAGGTATGACAGTGCAAAGACAGTAAAAAATGAGACATGGGAGTCATAAAATAAAAACAGCAAATGCTGAAATTAGTGATCAGCTGTAGGTTGAATAGAACAGTTCATTTGGCACCAAAAGGAGTAAGCACCATCTAAAACAGGGCCATCTGCCCTACTCTTAACATAAAAAGCTGCAGGTCACAAAATGGTCTGAACCAAAGATGAAATACCAGCAACAAATATACATTTATCTAATATACAGCAAGAGTATAAGTGGTGGGGGTTCTTTCACAAACATGGTTTACGGCAAAAAGATGAAACTGGCAAATGCTGGTTTAATATGCAGAGACAGATGTGGCAATGACAAAGACGAGTAGATGGTATGAAGGAGTCAAAAACTGGTACAGCTGTAAGTTACATAGGGGAGAGGACAAGGGGAACAATAGTCTTGCTGAAAAGGCAGAAAAGTATTTGAGGGAGTTATGAGATATTACAGGGATATAACAAAGGACAAAAACCTTAGGAAGGTACACATTGTATAATAAAAGGGTGAGTAACAAGCCATGCAGCAGTAGTGTAGATGTTGATGTAGTCAGGAGCAATAATCTTAAAATGCATTGATTGAAGGCTAGATGTGTGTATACTTAAATGTTCAATATCAAAGAGCTGTGCTGTGAGGTACACAAAAAATATTAAAAGCATTTTGCAGGGAAATGTGGCGGTCATTGATAATGCAGCATTCACCAAACAATTGCAGATGCTGTGTCTATCCATCTTTCACACCACCCTGTTCAGAAAATGTAAAAAGTGCAGAGTATTCTGGCAGGCTAGCAGCCACACTTTTTTCACTGAACCAGCTCCCAAGACAGAGGAATGACAAGCTCTTTTTAAAAGAGGTACCAAACTAAAAATATGGCAGGCTGTTTGGTGGTCGACTCCCCACTCTTTGGATGATCATCTTTGTCATGAAGTTAAAAGTGATAGGCAGCCACTCAAAATAAGTCTGTGCTCCACAGAAAAGGGATGCCTAACATCTAGCAAATGTATCGTGGAGACATTTCAGGAGGTTCATCTACTCTACCCTCCCTGTATCTAATAATATCTTGCTTCTCTACTTGAACTTAGGTGAGGAATTAATAGTTGGCTAAACTTCACCTGTCTTCAGAACATTCTTCAATATTAACATGTCACTTTGTGCAGATGTCTTCAATAATTTGTGCATACGGTATTTCTTTTATATTCATAAAGTGTTGCAGAGCAGCTACGCACATTTAAGTGTATCAATTATTCCCGTCTTTGTCTATCAAATAATCTTTGCTGTAAATATGGTTTCGATGTTATCAGTATGATTCCTACAAACAAATTGAACACAAAAAGAAAATTGGGTTGAATAAACAGATTGGTTCGTGATTTTGTAAGAGCATAACTCAAGTAGAGATACTTACCTACAAACGTTGGACCCTATTCGCAAATGAAAATGTAGGCTTATGACTAAATTTATCCATGTTATGCCTATCAAAGGCCGGCGTAAAGCTTTTTGCAAGGTGGAAATGGTTTTCCAAGGTAGGGAGGGGAATGGAACACCCTCAGGTTTGTTGAAGATGTAGGCAAATTGGATTCTCCACTTGGAAAAATATTTGCCCTTGGAGAAAAAAGTGTGTGTTTGCACAGGGGATCCTAGTTCCCTGGTGCAGTTTTCTCACACAGAAAACACTGCACTGTGTAAATAGGATCCCACTTCAAATGTCACATGACCTATCCAAGAATACAGATGAAAACCTGCATTTGGCTCACTTTTCCAATTTTGCTCTTGGAAATGTTTGTGAATTGCAAAATAGTGCTACATTTAAATTTGCAAATGGTGGTATGTACGTGAATGTTGATTTGCTACTTTCTTTGTGAACTAGGCGTAATACGTTGGGCAGTTAGTTTTTGCTTAATGGCCTGTAAGGTAATTGTGCGTAGCTAGGTTGTTCGCATGAAGAAGTACATTTTTCTATCTGAGAGTAAAGTGAACCCTTTGTGTTGGAAAAGTAACATGTTTGTCGTTTCTACAGTCTAATGAGATTCTGTATCCAACTGTATTCCACTCTGTGACTTGACATTTTGTGTTGCAAACAAAGATGGTCAATTTTGGACAAACATTTACGCACAGTGCTTTGGAGCAAACCAAATTAAATTGGGATATTTCTCTTGGATATAGTAGACAGACATCACAACGGTTGCCCTAATTGAAACTGTAGTAAAAGTGGCAACATGACTTAGTTATTTAAGATTCCTCATTGGATATTTTAGGGTCAGATATCACATCAAGTAGGGTTATGGATTTTTATGCATAATGCTCAACTGTGGATGACTAAATAGGATGCCTTTTGAGCGGGGTAAAACTCACTTGCCAGTTGATGGATTATCTTGCTTGCCAGAACATAAAGGTTCGCACTTGACAGGACTACCTTCCCACTGACTCCATCCCTAGGAACAAAACAACCTTTTGTTGTGCTGATGGTGGCAGGCAACTGCTTCTTATTGAATTCCAAATAACCAGAAACCAATGGTGTTGTGAATCCGTCCTCCATCAACTGGAGTAGGTGTGTTCATAGCTGTCAACTAGCAACACGTTACCAGGGTGGCTTTTAGGAAGTCTTGCTTTTTTCAGGCAATATCACTAAGCTTGCTGTTACTTGCAGTTTCCTTTTTCTCATCATAAGTATTGGTTTGACAAATTTTAGGGCATATGTCTCTTGATAGCCATGAGTGTTAGGACAGTATTCAGCATACAAGGGTGGTGGCCCCTGTCGGTGGTCTTCTCATGTGTCTCTCTGGGCCAATGACTATGTTTGTTGAGTGCGCTGCCTAACACATAGCAGTTGTTAGGCAGCCCTACCTCACAGGGGTTTATTCTGTAGATTTACTTCTAATGCTGGTGGCCAGGCTGTTTAGACTACAACTCCAGAGCCTGCTTTTAAGGTTGTGGTCAAAGAGTAAAATAAGGTAGAATTAGCAGCAGATGATGATCATGTGTCGTGCGGACAGTAGGTAGAATAGGGGACCAAGCAAGTCTGTTGAGATGATAGAGTGGGTGAATCACTAAAAGGTACAGCAGGAGATCTCCCCTGCTGCCACACCCTCACAGCCTAATACTAAAACTGATTTCTGCTTTGCAGATTGGAAGCTTTTTCTGTGTATTTTTAAAGAGTTTCAACTTTCCTCGCAGCATAACTGAACACATGATATTCCTTACCGGTGTCTTCATTAAATTAGACTGTTAAAAGGGAAATACATAGATACATCAGGTGGTAGCCCTGTTTTACCATATGTCTGACCAAGATAAGTGAAAAACCGTGGGAAGGAGGAAGAAAAAAGTGGCTACAGGTGAAAAATAAATTCCAGCTCAGAGGTTTCACTCGAAACAAAACATCTATCTAGTACACTTATTAACTGTTTATGAGATGGTATGTCTGTGCAGGGCGTTACCAAAGCACATCAAACCTGGGATAGAAGTGTTAGTGCCAGTATATCAAAGGTAAAAAATGCTGACCTCAATTCTGGCCTGTATGATTGTTATGGAAGTTGCTTAATTCTTTGAAGGTTCCATCTCCCTAAAATCACATTGGACTCGCTTGCTCACAGTCATTCAAGATGTGGTTTATAAAGTGTGGGTGTTACTTTTAGTGCCTACTCTCTTGCCAGAAGCCCTGAAAAGCAGTTGTCTGTTGCTATGCTGCTCTTCCCTTTAAACGAGCTGGAAGGGAGGATTCCTCAATTTAACCAATATTATACGTTAGTAAGGCCAAAGAGAAAGTGTTTTGATGCCCAGAGCCACTGCCTTCAGGCACTGTGCTGAGAATCCAAAGGGAGCTGTAAGCCTGCCACGAGTGTGTCATCATTTGGAGACGGACTGCTGTAGAGTCTGTCAATTATGTGCGTTGTCTAAGAAAATCCAAATTGAGTTGATATGAAAGTGTTAGTCTAGTTTCTTCATTGTCTATTCCACTAGTAAGGAACAAGGGAAAATAAATGTTTGGATGACTTGACAAATAAGACATCATGGCACTGATTGGAGAGACCACCATGGAAGTGTTGATGCCCAGATCCTCTCTAGCGCACTTCCTGCCAGGCAAACCACTAGCATCTTGAGTTCAGGCACCATGGAAACACCATGTGCTGGGAGAACGTAGTTCGAATGTTGCTGGCCATCCTTACCGCTCGTGTGTTTCAATGACATTTCCGGAACTACTGCTCATGCTGTACTGGTTGTGTGTCCGAATAAAGTTTGTACTGTTATATATATCAGTTGAAAGCTTGTACTGCTACTGAACCTTTTGATGTTACCTGTCCCATGACTAATGGAAGCTTCTGCTGCGCCCATCTGTGTGGTAATGGCCTTGGGTGTGTGAGTGAAGGTTGTACTATTTTTTTGTTTTTCCTTAGGTTTGTTTGGACTGTGTGTGTCAGGGAAACCTGAGCACACGCTGCTTGTGGCAAGTTATGCTATTAGCGAGAAAAGCTTGCAGTGCTGCTGCTTTTTAGTTACGGAGTGTTGGACCTGGCTTTTTGACAGGGACATCCCCAAACTTTTTGCCTCCTTCCTCCTATTTTTTCTGACCTGTTGTTGTTGGCTTTTGACCTCTGAGCACTTTACCACTGCTAACCAGTGCTAAAGTGCATATGCTCTCTGTGTAAATTGTACTATTGATTGGTTTATCCATGATTGACTATTTAATTTACCTGTAAGTCCCTATTAGAGTGCACTACATGTGCCTAGGGCATGTAGATTAAATGCTACTAGTGGGCCTGCAGCACTGGTTGTGCCACCCACCTCAGTAGCCCCTTAACCTTGTCTCAGGCCTGCCATTGCAAGGCCTGTGTGTGCAGTTTCACTGCCACTTCGACTTGGCATTTAAAAGTACTTGCCAAGCCTAGAACTCCCCTTTTTCTACATATAAGTCATCCCTAATGTGTGCCCTAGGTATCCCCTAGAGCAGGGTGCTGTGTAGGTAAAAGGCAGGACATGTACCTGTGTAGTTATATGTCCTGGTAGTGTAGAACTCCTAAATTCGTTTTTACACTACTGTGAGGCCTGCTCCCTTCATAGGCTAACATTGGGGCTGCCCTCCTACACTGTTGAAGTGGCAGCTGCTGATCTGAAAGGAGCAGGGAGGTCATATTTAGTATGGCCAGAATGGTAATACAAAATCCTGCTGACTGGTGAAGTCGGATTTAATATTACTATTCTAGAAATGCCACTTTTAGAAAGTGAGCATTTCTTTGCCCTAAAATCTTGTTGTGCCCTTCAATCCACGTCTGGCTAGGTTTAGTTGACAGCTCCTTGTGCATTCACTCAGACACACCCCAAACACAGGGTACTCAGCCTCACTTGCATACATCTGCATTTTGAATGGGTCTTCCTGGGCTGGGAGGGTGGAGGGCCTGCCCTCACACAAAGGACTGCCACACCCCCTACTGGGACTCTGGCAGACAGGATTGAGCTGAAAGGGAACTTGGTGCATTTCTTAGAGACTCTTTGAAGTCAACCCCACTTCAAAGGCACAACTTAGTATAAAACAGGGCCTCTGCCCTACCTCATCAGACACTTGCTGGAGAAGAAACCTGAACCAGAAACTACATCCTGTCAAGAAGAACTGCCTGGCTGCTCAAAGGACTCACCTGTCTGCTTTCTCCAAAGGACTGCTGTCTTGCTGTTGCCCTGCTGCCTTGCTGAACTCTTGTCTGGCTGTGAAAGTGCTCTCCAAGGGCTTGGATAGAGCTTGCCTCCTGTTCCTTGAAGTCTCAGGACCAAAAAGACTTCTTCCTTTCACGTGGACGCTCCGTGCGCCGAATATTTCGACGCACAGCTTGTTTCGCGGCGAGAAAAACGCCGCACACCGACGCTGATCAACGCGACGCCCTCGGGACGATCGAGACTTCGACGCACAACCTCGCAAGGACAAAGCCGCCCGACTTCCAAGGAGAAATCGACGCGACGCCTACCGTGAGTGCGAAACTTTGACGCACGGCCTCGCAAGGACAACGCCGCCCGACTTCCAAGGAGAAATCGACGCGACGCCTGCCGTGAGACCAAAATTTCGACGCACGGCCTCGCAAGGACAACGCCGCCCGACTTCCAAGGAGAAATCGACGCGACGCCTACCGTGAGATCGAAACTTCGACGCGCAGCCCCGCAGAACAACGCGCAGCCGGAAAATAAGCAGGAGAATCCACGCACAGACCCGGGACATCTGGTAATCCCCGCGATCCACAAAAAGAGACTGTCTGCGCGCCGGAAAACGACGCCCGACTTCCCCGCGTGGAAAAGAACGACGCAAGTCTGTGTGTACTGAGGAGAAATCGACGCACACACCCCTTTTTCCACGCATCTCTTCTCCTGTGGCCCTCTGAGGAGATTTCCCACCAGAAACCAGGTACTCTGTGCTTGAAAGACACTTTATTGCTTTTTAAAGACTTAAAGACTCTTAATATCACTTTTCAGTGATATCTTTACAAATTCGTATTGCAACTTTGATCGTTTTGACCTACAATTACCCAGATAAATATTCTATATTTTTCTAAACACTGTGTGGTGTATTTTTGTGGTGTTATACTATGGTGTTGTATGATTTATTGCACAAATGCTTTACACATTGCCTTCTAAGTTAAGCCTGACTGCTCGTGCCAAGCTACCGGAGGGTGAGCACAGGCTGATTTTGGATTGTGTGTGACTTACCCTGACTAGAGTGAGGGTTCTTGCTTGGACAGAGGGCAACCTATCTGCCAACCAAAAACCCCATTTCTAACACGGAGTTTATAAACAAAAATATGGACAAATATGCTTACAAACAGAGGCTTCAAAGCAGCCCCCTTCAATCATCCGTAATTGTCCCCCACCACAGCCAATAACATAGGGAACGGTCACCCTACTTGTGCCATTCATTCCTTTCTCTGTGAGTTGTGCCATTCCACACAAGCATAGTGTCTTCATCCGGAGAATGGGTAGTTCTTTTAATTTCCAGAGGCCTGTGGGCCACTGTGGTTTTTTTTTTTAGAAGAAAACATGTTATTTTTTTATTTTGTTTACTAATTTTGAAGTTTGTTAGGGCCCGGCAGCCCCTCAGACATTGCTACTGGGACCTTGCTGTCTCTTATAATGCTTCACAGCCAGTACGCGCGATCTTTGTGGTCACCACTGTTTGAAATTGGCATTTAACCCATTGGTTGCCCAAGCGTACCCTTATTCATGCATGTGCACTCCAGGGCGGCCACCTTTGAATGTTTTGTAAAAGTTCATTACAAAAACGTCAAGACTTTAGCCTCTGCGTCCTCATGCTTGTGTGCGCACAGGCGGTCATCTTTGTATGCCTTAATAACTTTCATGGTACCTGTTGTTCATGTGTATGAAAATCATGTACGAGACAGAGAGGTGTTCTGTTGTCCTGACCAGATGTGTTGGATGGGACTCAACGTTAGTGACGTACGCTCTGCCAGCTGACCTTGCACATGTAAAATAAGTTGAGCGGGGGCTGTTGGTCCAAACATTGCTTATTCAAACATGCAGGCTAAATGACACTGCAAACGACTATCTGGAAAGCACTCAAATTTCTGCTTTCTCTTCTAAACAATAGCACAGTCTTCCATAATCTGCGACCATATCACAAATGGAAGCAATCAAACATAATTGGACCGCGCTCGGCTGTTAAAATTGTTCCTATGAATGTGGTTTGAATCTTACAACGACCTTCTGGGTCTAATTGGCAACATCTAGATGGAGAATGAAAAAGCTATAAATAAGAGATGCTCATTTGGGCATTTGTCATCATAATTGCTTCTTATTAATAATATTAACTTGCATTTTTGCATCATCTGCAAAATTTCAGAAACAATGCAAAAACGTGTTTTTTCACACACGTTCAAGTAAAGCAATTGGAAAATGCCACTAGCTCACAAGTAGGGCTAATTATAATTGGCTCAATTTGTACATTTATCATTAGTGGCTAACCCGTCTGTCAGCACCTTGTGGCCAGTGTGGGCATTCACGAACTTTCGCAGGCAATGTTTCCACAAGTGTGCAGGAAACCAGAGGACATTTCAAGAGAAAACTCGCAGGCCGTACAAAGGCAGGAGAAATTTGAGAGCGACAACATTCTCTCTGATTTCTCTAATAATTTGTGCTCTTCAAATCTATCAGCTGAGGTTAATGTTTCATCCCTGTTATCAAAATGTGGCAGTCTTCAATAAGTTGTTCAGGGCATTTTTGTGCTGCCAAAGAGGTGGACAGGGGCAGCATGTGATTCTCATTTCTTATCACGCAGACGTGCGGTGTAGGTAGCTACCACGTTCAATTACAGGTAGAATATTAACATGGAAATGTACAAGGGAGCCATGACTATTCAACACGATAACTGTAATCACTTTTAGGTCTGGCTTGACAGCGTAGTTATTTCAAGGCCCACTGTAACCAAATTTATAAAATAAATACAGTGAGCTTTAGCTCTGCCCAATAGAGTATTCCCCTCTTAAGTCATGCTACTGGCAATCGGGTACATCATTCCACTGTTTGCCAGTATTGCAAAGCACGACAGCCTATTTTACATCGCAAAAGTTTAACGAATCACCACACATCACATGCATTTTCTAAAATATGCACTGTGTATAGAAAGCAGTTGCTTCTGTTTTTTTCATTGCAGTAGGCTTTTAAATGTTTCGGGACTCAACTCCGAGCAGAATCTACTAGACTTGCCAATGTTTGTTTGATGTTTGTGCCATTTGTTATTTTGTTCCTTCTAACCAGTGCTTTAAATGGAAAAAATAAGTGCAGGTACTCATTACATTGAGCTTGGGGCGTGGCTAGTGGGCGGAGTTAGAGGTAGGCGAGATATGATGATACGAGTATGCTTCTTTCTATTACGCATTTTGCCCATGCATTGCCTTTGATAGTTGTCTCAAAGGTCCCCATTCCATTAGTTATAACTTGTGTTAGTACAGCAGTGGTGCAGTGTTTTTGCACAGTTATGTTATTTTCATGTGCAGATTTATCGTTATAATCAGTTCCGTTGTGTTCATGGTTCTCATCGCCATCTGGCTCATCCTGCCACAACAAGCACCCCAAGATTCCCCCAAGTGCAACTTGGCTCTCTTAGCAGTAACATACTCTGGAATGAGGACTCAGTGAGTTGTGACTACTGTAGAAATCCGCTGTGAGTTTGGACATCACAAATTTGCATACTGGTAAACAAATGTCAGAAAATTGAGTAATATTGGGTATTGCTGATACAGACAGTGCTTAGATTTGGCAAACATGAAGCATGAATTGCTATCCGAAAGTAACTTATATGTCTACTCATCCATTCTCTACAAAAACACACTTCAGATTAGCAGGTACTCACATCAGGCAAAGTGTCAGCTGCAAGGCATGCTTCACAGAATATGAATGTAGAGCAACTGCACAGCCCCTGGAAAGTGCAGCCAGTGAGGCACATTGCTTCGTCCCTTTCTCTCTTATGGCTCACTTTTTATCATAAAAACACACCTCTCTTTCTCACTTTTGTCGCTCTCTCTATTCACCATCTCTATCCGTATTCACATCTCTAGTCTCTCAATTCCTCCCCCGCTCACTTCTGTTTCTCTCCCATTATATTTTTCCTCTCGCTTCCCCACTTGCTATCTCTGTCTCTCTATCTCTTTTTCCGTTAAACTCGCCTCTGCTCCTTCCATCTCTACCCTCTCACTCTTCACATTTTCTCACCTTCTTCTCCCTCCTCTCCTGTGGGCAGAAGGCCCCACGATCGGAGAGCTCGCAGTGGCAGATACTGAGCACTGCAAGGTCCAGCACATGTGCAGAGTCCAGCAGGGTAGAGGTCAGGAGAAGAGCAATGCTTGGTGGAAAGGTCAGTAGACCTTAACCCAACTCACCTCGGCTCGAAGGAGGCCTCTGAGCCATCTTCACCACCTCATCAATGTCCCAGCAGGCGGGCGGGAATTTGCAGGGGCAATTGAGTCCGTCGAACGACAGTCAGACCCCAGTGAAAATGGCTCTGATTACCTTGGTTCAAACATGGCCACTCATGCTCAGTGCCTCTACCCTCCTACTCATTCAATCTGCACACATCAGTGTGCCCCGGGCAGCCAATGTCCCATAAAAAGACGACCCAGCATGGAGGCTTGGCAGGGGGCTGGGGAGGACAACAAGAGCTTCCGTCTGGGTAGGGATGGAGCAGAGGCCCACTTGCCCCTGTGCAGGCCTCCAGCAGACCATTCAGGCCCCATCGGGCCACTCGCAAGAGATAAATGATGTACACAGGAAGCCCCTGGCCCCGGACCGTCGCTCAGTGCCCACCTTATCAATCTGACCCTGAGTACCGGTACTCCCCTTGGGAGTGGAGAAGTGGTGCTACTCAGCTCGGTAAAAATAAGAAGTGCCGGTACTCAGTACCTGTGAGGACCGGCTCATTTAAAGCACTGCTTCTAACACCAGGCTATGTGTTCATTTTCATGTTTGGTCATTTTTAAACACATTCAGCAGTTAAGGGGAGAGGATGTCTTGTAAGGGCCAGAGCTGGCAGTTCTGGAGTTTGGAAAGCAGAGTTGAGTCCCAGCATTGGCTCAACATCCTGTGATTCTGGGCAAATCACTTAATATCCCAATGCCTACCAGTGATGACCTTTGGCAAATGAAATGGGGGGGGCGATGACAGGCTCTGATAAAAAAAAACAGCAGTGCCCTTAGGCGGAGCGCCAAAGCTCTCAATATTGGTCCATTTCAAACAGTGTGTAAAACAGGCCTCAATTGAGAGCTCTGGAGTTCAGGCTGAAGGCACAGCGAGTTTCTCACAGTGACTGTCAGCGAGTTAAATGAACATAAAAGATTCACTTACCTACTGCCTCATGTTTGTCACTCCTCTTCTTCCTCTCAGCAGTTGACGGCTCGAACGCAGGCTCTCAGAGACTCATCCAGCTACCCTTTACCATCCTGGCACTGCTCTGATTCTGCTCAGGCAGCAAGAGAGAAACACCAGGACAGGCTGGAGTGCACTGATTCGACTCTCCTTCAGGCTTTGGGGCTCTCCACCCAGCTATCAAAGACAGCTTGGGTTGGAGTCTTTAAAGTCCGAATGTCAGGATGGTCATCACAAGACAGTCGGCCAAAGTGACGTGTAGTTTAAATTGAAGTCTGCACTGTTTCTCCATGCTGCTGGTCCCACCCTCAAAAAGCATGAAAAGTAAAATGGTAGTAAATTTGTTTTATCACCATTTTACTTTTCATGTTTTTTGCACTAACAACGGAGGAGAGACACTCCTCTGCCCTTATAGAGGGACTGCCTCTGGTGCCTACAACAATATGAACGTAGCCTTATGTAATGTAACTGGTGCTCCTGTAAAATTCCCCAGTACCGTCAAGTTGAGTTTGCACTATAGAACTGATTATCAAAACCAACATTCATACTTTGTGAAGTTATATCACTGCCTACACTAGCAACAAATCAATAATGAAGTGTAAGGCATAACAGGGAGCATAACTATACCATCCTTATATGCTGAATACTGTCCTGTCACTCATAGCTATCAGCAGATTCATATCCTAAAGGGTAGAAGGCCGACAATTATGTTAAAAAATGAACCTAAGTATCAGCAAGCTCAGTGCTGTTGCCTGAAAATAAAAAAACTTGTTTAAAGTCACCCTGATGACATGGTGCCAATTGACAGCTATAAACACACCCATTCTAGGAGGAAATGCAAACTTTGTAATACTGGAGCTTCTAAAAATATATATTTAGATTCATTGAGCCTGATTCACAAACCTTTTCCACGAGTAGTTGTGTGGTACCCTTGGCTTGAGTTGCATTATTTTGAGAAGTTCTGTGACAAACGGATGACTAGTCATGGTTTCTTTTAATACGTTTGTCTTAATAAAATGCTTTGTAAGTAAAGCCTGTATGTTCAGGATTGACTCACATCTAAGACAGAACTATTCATAAAAAGATTTGGGAAGTGGGCTCATGGTTAGCCGCAACTTCGAAATGTGAGTTACCAAGGCAGGCAAATATACCATGGTTATAAACTACATATGTACTGTATGGATGGAAAATTTAAAAGAAAGAGGTACATAGGATGTTTAAAGTAACAGGACTGGACTTGTTGTTTAATGTTTCCTACGTTATATTGTGGGTTTGCCTAATTATCTTACCTGATTAGAAAATATTCAAATTTTCGATAATAAAAAGGAAGTTCTTCAATTCTTCAAACATTGCAAGAGTTCTGTATTTGTATGGTTTGTTATCCAATATTAGACTGCTCAACTAGTTATGATCTACTCATGTTCATTATGTGGGCAAGCACAATAGTATAGAATAAAGGGTTGCAATAAAACGCTTGATAAAAATAATATATATACCCAAAATTACCTTTGATGTAGGGCTAACTTCAAAAGAATTCTCTGAAGTGCACAAGGTTCCCTTTCAAAACAGCCCTGGCTCTAGAATACCAGTAGGGGAAATCAGCTCTTTATGGAAGGGAAGGACACAGCTTATTCAGATTTAAGTGTGAACTGCCTCTCCCTCTTCCTTCCCAGAATGACTATCAGTATGCAGATGTATCTCCTGTCACACCCAGCCCTTCCTGTTTGTGGCTGTCTGGAGAGAATGTATAAATGTAGCTGTAACCTAAACCCAAATTTATTCAGAGACAGGCTAAGGCACAGAATGGTTTAAGAAAGAAAATGACAACTTTCTAAAAGTGGCTTTTTTCAGATCTGCAATTTAAAAAACAACTTTACCCAAAGGTGTATTTTTAGATTGTGAGTCCAGAGACACTAAACTCCATTTTTCAATCTTTCATCAATTGGAAATTACACTTAAAAGATGTTTCAAGGTAACCCCAACGTTAGACTATGGGAGGAATAGTATTTGCAATAGTGAGAAACAAATTTAATAGTTTTTCGCTATCTGCACACTTTAAACTCAAAATGTGCATGTCCTCATTTTTAAATACACTGCACCCTGCCCTTGGGGATAACCATGGCCTACCATAGGGCAGATTTACATGTAATAACAAGCATTGACAAAGGCAATATGGTTCGCCTAAGAGAGATCTATTGGCTTTGTCAATGTTTTTTGACACAATGTGGAGCAACATGGTTTGCTGTGGAGCGTGTGCCTCCTCGAAGCTCATGCATTTCTGTGCTTCGCTGAAATTGAAAATATTCAAGAAAAGTATGATTTACTATCCTGAACTACTGCCTTACAGTAACAGGGGAAAGTGTTGGTAGTTTGGAACTGTTCTCTTGCAACAGAGAGAGAGAGTATATAAAAAAATACTCACAACTAAAGCACATGAGTGAAATGCTCTCCCTGATCCCCTGTATCACAGGGCGAGCTACCTTTAAGGGTGGGGAGCCTGCACAGACAGGAAACCTGCAAAGAGGGAGCAGGGTGCTTGCTGGATTTTGGATGTTGATTTCAGATCTTTCATGGATATAGTTAGTATTTCTCAGAGCCCTTCATTGTGTGCCAGCCTGCAGCTGAATACATCTACGTCAGTGGAACTAAAGTTTGCTTTCCAGCTGCCAGAAAGTGGCACAAAAACAGTTAGATCTGAAAATACTCAATAAAAAATATGGAAAGTGCCATGAGATCACAACAAAGTCAATCAAAATGATACTCCACTCAAGTTTGCCCCTTCCTCTTGCTAGTTGATTCCAGTAGTCAATGTGTATTCAAATATGGCCACTAATACAATCCATAGTCTTTCTTCTGTTTTTTGTGTGTGTATACGGGCAGAGGTGACATAATGTTATCACGTAGATCTGATCTGCACTTTCTTTTCCTTTGCCAATCAGATCCCAAATCAACGAGGGTTGAACAAAAGTCCCGCCCAAGGGAGATGTTAGCCAACAAGAAAGCAAAAAGTCAGGGGGTACCACGCCAAAATATGCCAGGTCTTACACATCATACACCCTGACACTAGAACAGAATGTGATTCAAGGAGGAACATATATACACAACATTAATATGAAACAAGAGATAAATCTACCTTGCTCTGTTCATTTCTTAGATAATTTTTGAATATTGATATGTTTTAGAAGCCTGAAAGTATTGGGCTGTAATTAAATGAATGCCCAGCTGCGGATACAACCGGTCTTTCTTCTGCCACTCTTCCTCATAGCCATTCAATTAAATTTCTTTGTTGTCTTCGTCCCCACAATCCCAAACTAAATGAACCATTTGGGACAATCAGGCAGGAGCAGACTTGGAAACATTGATCAGCATTGCACAATGCCCACCTACTACCACCATGCATGAATGTGAACATGAGCTGTGTAGAAGCGCTTATGCGGAGCCAGTATTTGTGAACAATGTGACTTTGAGGAAGGAGCTGCAGCCCAGAAGGTGCCCGCCTTAACTGAAATTTAGACCTTCAGGGAAAATAATAATAAGGAATGTAAACACCTATTGTGCCCTGAACTGGAGAGAAGGGGTTCCAGAGCGATATTAGAGAGATTTATTTAAAGACCAGACCTCCCCTGGCCCCAAGCGTGTCAATTTGCTTTCTTTTTAAGCCGATGCCTAGATGTTCATGTTGATGGAACAAAGTACAGAAACACGCAACGCATCAGCACCTCTGTGTTTTTGCTTTGCTGATGCTCAGCACGGGCAAGATCCTGCCTATGTAATTTTCTGTTTATTGACCAGCAAATAAAAAGACTGCTTGGCTATTCTGCTTCTCGAATACAGACCAGTATGAGTGCTTCATTGACGTGAGGGATAATGTTGTATGCAAAACCTACTTTGAATGCCAAGGAAACACCTGGCACACCCACAAAAAGCACATTCAAGGTTTCATGGCGTTCAAGGTGTTTGTTGTGATGTTCGTTAAACTATTTTATGCCATGCTAATTAATTTATGAAGAGCATGTTCTGGCCTCGAAGGGCATCTTTGCTTTTTGTATGAAGTAAGTTAAAGCAGTGGCTAGAACTGTTTTTGAATCACATTACTTGAAAATGGTTCAGGTCCTAAAAGCCTAAAATTGTAGCTGGTTTGATTTTTGCAGATAGCTGCATGCAGGCTGTCCCAAATAAGAGACGCGAGAATTGCAGTTTAAAAGAGTGAACATAGGACACAACCCACTACTATATTTCCATTTATAAACATTATTTACACTCAGAAAAGGTACTACAATATGCATGAATGATATATTACTCACAGAAGTGCTATCTATGCCTGCATGTTATAAACAAGTATGCGTAAATTAAGCACTGGTAAGAATTAAATGAATGTGTTAAAACGGGTCTTCTCAGGGACCTGTCAACGGAGTATTCAAGGGCATGAAATACAGCATGGGTGGACATCCACAAAGTAGTCATTTTGAGGGACTTGCATTTAATGCACTTTTATAAGCAATCAATTTACAGCCAAATGTGCCGAGCATAAGTGGTGTAGATTGTTTGGAAAGTGAACCAGTCTGTATAGGTTTCCAAAGGCGTGTATACAAGCCACTGTCTAATGAAGTCTCAGCATCTTGTGGTTGGTTCGACGATGGTTCATGGAGATGAGTATTTTACATGACACTATATTCAGGGCAGGATCATGAATTGCTGAATGCTGAAGTAGAATTCAATGTCTTGATTTATTTTGTATAGCATTGATTTGTGACAAATACACATTTTCCAGGGCTACCGTGTTAACAGAAGACCAAGAAATATTGCCGATCCCTTCGCTGCAAATTTCAGATAATTTGGGGGGATGAGTTCATCGTATTACAGAGTGGTAAGACTGGTATTTGAGGCTCTATCGTCATGACAAGGAAGTTATTGCTGGAGACTACTGGAAGTTACAAGATGACCTCTGAGGCGAGGCTTGTTTTCATATTTTTTTTGAGGGCCTGTTGGTTTAGTTTTCTCCTCAGGTCTGGGAGTAGTGAGTTCCAAAGCTGTCAATCCAAGTTACTTGAAGTGACCTAATGGGTGTCATTTTCTTTGCACTAAAGAGTCTCAAAGCACTAACTGGGGCAGGGATATTCAGAAAATATCACAAGACCGAGCAGAGAATTTGCCCCAGGGATTTACCATTAACTTGTGGATGTTTGAGTTATGTTACTAAAGTAGCCCAGGCTTTATTAGGACACCATTATGCAATCGCTGTTAACAGAATACCAGGCAATATTAGCGTTCCCTTCTCTGCAAATTTCAGATAATCAGATGGACCTGAGCAGCTAAAACCTGGATAATATTAGTGGGAGACAAGAGCTAAAGAGGACATGCACAAGTCCTCAAGTGGATTGCAAGCTATTGCCAATGCAATACATTGCAATACATGCATTCCTCTTTTCAGTAGGAGCCATGACCTCAAATGGTAGACATACTACTTACACTCACTTTTCTTTCAGCTCAGAGGTGGTGTCCTGGGGCATAATTGGGGCCTGGTAGTGCAAAGCTTTTAAAGTGGACATGTAGTACCCCTTAAGAGTGACACTCTTTTGGGGTGTCTTGCAGGGGTCTGTCTGGCTCAGGTTCCCTATCTCCTGTCACTTTGAAAGGGCAGGCAGTACTCCTGGGACATCAGTGGCCTCACCAAGGCCAATCACGGGGCCTTCTTCTACCTGAGTAGGTAGCCCCTGGCTCTCTGGTCCTCTCACTAAGAGTGACACCATCCTCCTGAGCTCTCCTCTCTTCCAGGGCATGTGTTTCCTGATTTAGGGACAGTTTCCCCAGTATTTTGAGCTGGTGGGACTCCCTGGGTGGCTACCCCACCTGCATCCTTTCTTACATGTGGGAGCACCCTTTCTAGGATACAATCCAGGGCGAGGTCAAGACTGACCACCACCCTTGTCTGGTTTAGGACTCCCTCCCATTCTAGGGACACGAAGGCCGCAGGGTGGACAATTTTCTGCCCACCAGCATAACTCACTTCAACAACCTGTCCTGCCAGATACTACTATGGGAAAACCAGCCTGTACACTACGATGGTCAAGTTGCACTTTAATCTCTCAGTGCAGTGGCAGGGGCCCAGTGTACTGTGATTTGGTATACGTACTTTCTACCATCTTCAGGGACCACCAGTTCACCATCTGTGCCCAACGCTCAACTAAAAACTACTAACAATTCAGCATCTGGGCTCCTAGGCTACACTAGTCACCCCAGGGCCAGCTTTCCTTTGGGGGCCATGAGGCATCCCCCTTTTTGTACCCTGACTGTTTTCAGTCATAGCACCTTCCTTTCTCAGAGAGGTAAAATCTCTTTGGGTTCCCACTTTCCTGTCAGGAGTGGGTTGGATCTGTTACTCGTCTTTAGGCCTTTGAGGTCGTAAGGAGGTATCTGTTGGAGACTTGTTGCTCCGCTCCTTTCACATTTGTGGGCCGAACACCCCTTTCTTGGAATCACCCCCGCCTGGGGATTCTTTGGTCTCACGGGTATGTCCGCTCATCAGCTGTCTTACCCGGCTCTCTGAGGTTGGACAGCTTTAAATTCACTAAGTACTGGTGAAACTGCTCTTAAAAACAGTTACTCGTAATACACTCTTTTACAACCAGATTGTACAGACCACCAAAAGAAGTTAACTTGCTACCTTGAACCCAGACGACTAGTGCCTTAACTGAGATGTACACAAAATCTACCCAGGTCTGTTGTGGGTTTTTGGGAGTGTTTCTGAGCTTTTGCCTATACTGATTAGATCCAAGCACCTATACCGCTTTACCCTAAATGTGTCAGTAGGATTCAGCCACTCCCTCCTCTAAAGTTAGAAACCTATCCCTACCCACTACAGGGGCCACAGGGACCAGATCCCAGAGTAAGGAACCCCAGCATTGTAACCCAACCCACCCATCCTGCAAGCACTTTCAAATGAGGCAAACCATTTTTCAGTAAACCCTCTGCACAAAACTACACATAACGCCCTTGTGTAGGTGAGGGTTGTGAGGTGAGGGTCATGTGACCCCCCTGTAGATACCTCTTCTCTTTCGTTGCCACCATTTCATTGAGCCTTAAGCCAATTCCGACCTTCCTTTCTTCTAAGGCCATTCTCTCCTTCTCAAAGGCAAGATGGTTTTCCTTTCATACTATGATTGACCGATGAGCCTCTAACTCCCTTTGGCAGAGGGCCAGTTGCGAAAATCCGATCCAGAGCTGGATGAGCTCCCCTCACTTCCATCTCTAGAGGGCACCCTGAAGAGAGTATGCTGGGATAATCCCCTTCTTCTCCACCCACTAGAGTAGTTTCTTCACCATTCTTATCTTCTGGAGTTTTCTCTGTCTCTGAGGTGGTCTGTGGTTGACAAGCTTCTGCCCAGGCCCTGAGGGCCTTTTCATAACCTCCTCTGTTAGAGTTGCGGCTCACAATGTAATTTAGAAAAATCAAAATGACCCAGCTAGAAAATGAAAACAGTTTTTGCAATGTGTTACTTGGGAATTCTTCATTTCCAGCTTACTAGCTGTGTGTAGCAACTGAACACACGTTCTGGATCCCACTACGGAAACACCAATGTGAGAAAGTGGATTATTATTTCGGGTGGTCGGGAGACCTCATCCAATTGTAATGTCACTATTCTGCATCAGGCCCAATTAGGTTACTTTAATTTAAACCTTAGCTAAGTCATTGGTAGCTGTAAAACAGAGCAGTCTGGCTTAATTCAAAGGAATGAAGTGTAAGGTACTCATCAGTACCAAAAATGTTAATAAGTCAAAGACACTACACTCACATTTATAAAAATAGTATAAATTGTAATTAATTATTAGAGCCAAAATGAAAAAAGTTGGATCAGGGGAACCCGAGAAATAGTTTTTAAGGTTTTCTACCACCAAGGTGCATAAAGCATCAATCTCAGGGCCGTATTTATACTTTTTGGCGCACAACTGCGGCAACGCAGTTGTGCGCCCAACATTTTTACGCCGGCTAACCCCATTCCAAAGCGCCATGCGGGCGCCTTATTTATGGAATGACGTTAGCCGGCGGAGCTGCCTGGTGTGCTCCAAAAAAAAAGACTTACACCAGGCAGCGCCGGCGTAGGGGAAAATGGAGCTTGGGTGCCAAAAAATGGGGCAAGTCAGGCTGAGGCAAAATTTTCGCCTCAACTCGATTTGCGCCATTTTTTTTTACTCCCAACCCCCATTGAAATTACTCCTGTCTTAGCAAAGACAGGAGTCATGCCCCCTTGCCCAATGGCCATGCCCAGGGGACTTATGTCCCCTGGGCATGGTCATTGGGCATAGTGGCATGTAGGGGGGCACAAATCAGGCCCCCCTATGCCACAATTTAAAAAAAAAAAAAATACTTACCTGAACTTACCTTAAGTTCCCTGGGATGGGTCCCTCCATCCTTGGGCGTCCACCTTGGGTGGGCAAGGGTGGCAGGGGGTGTCCCTGGGGGCATGGGAGGGCACCTCTGGGCTCCTTCCGAGCCCACAGGTCCCTTAACGCCTGCCCTGACCAGGCGTTAAAAAATGACGCTAAAGCGGCTGGACGTCATTTTTTTTGACCCGCCCACTCCCGGGCGTCATTTTTGCCCGGGAGTGTAAATACGGCGCACATGCCTCGGGAGTAATTTTTTAGACGGGAACCCCTACCTTGCATATCATTAATGCAAGGAAGGTGTCCACGCTAAAAAATGACGCAAACTCCAAGATCTTTGGCGCTAGACGGGTCTAACGCCAAAGTATAAATATGGAGTTAGTTTTGCGTCGGATTTGCGTAAAAAAAAACTACGCAAATCCGGCGCAAACGGAGTATAAATATGCCCCTCAGTATCTAGTCAGGGAAGACCTGGTCAAAGTTAAAAGTTAATGCCGCCTGCGATGGTGTGCAGGTGGGATAAAGGGAAAAGGGTCATCCTGGTGAAAAGTTTACCTTATGGCTGGATCTGATAGAGGGCTCGATAACGGCAGGGGGTGCTTGGCATTGGTCCCAGTGAAATCTTCCATGTTGGGACTTTGTAACATTTCTGGAAGTAGAATTGTTTTCTGTGGTGCAAACTAGCAAGTTGAATCAGACTGATGGTGCAATAATGACAGCTGTGGTGCAAAGGTGGCTTACTGTTCTTTTAGGAAAAAGTCTAACGCTCTAACACCAGCCATGGGTCCAGGACCTTTTGGGCACCACTTGGTGAGTTAGGACACAATCTTGCAGAAGCCATTAGCAGGTTCAAGGACAAAGTTAGTTGGAACTAGTCAGCTGTGCTCTTCTTTGTTGCAAGCTTCCTGTAGCTTTTATGTTCCTGGAGCTAAACAGGAAGCTAGCCAGCTAGTCCTAGGAATCCACTCTTCTGTCTTGGATTCAAGTTGTAGTAGGTCCTGCCCAAGGGGTTTCTTTCCACATGTAAAGCAGCAGGCTCAGTCCTTCTTCTGACTTCCAGTCTTTTGGTTCAGAAGATGCAGTCCTTCTTCTGTTTCCAACAGGTCCAGCAGTGTTCTGAAGAAGGTATCCAGGGGTGACACTAATATTAATGCTGGCACTAGCCTGTGGGTGGGGATGACTGCCTAACCTGTAAGGACAAAATTCCTAGGGGCAACCCTACCCAGTGTGACATAATATCCTGGGGGTTAGCTTCAATCCCACAGTGCCCTGCTCTGCCAAAATCCAACATGCAGAATCTTTCTTCCCATGGTCATAGCTCTGTGCACACCCATGAGTGTGTGTGTAGGGAAATGAGGAGCTTCCCTTGCGCAACCAGTTCTAGGGCATGTTTTCCCCCATCAGGGAGGCCACTCTGGCACACCTAAGTGTGAATTGCATGTACCTGTGACAGGGGCTACTACTCTTTACAAGATTGTACAGTTGGTGGGCAAATCCCCTACGTCATCCTATCAACAGGAAGTCACACCTCCTCCCAGCCAAGGACCTATGTTTCCCTTTCCCTGGAGAAATTCTCACTTCCCAGCAAGCAGGCTGCAAGGTGAAGCTGAGGATTATCTCAGAAAAGAAAAGGCTTTAGGCAAAAATATGCCTACTTTCTGAAAGTAGCATTTTCAAAATAGTAACTTAAAATTTGACTTTACCATGGGACTAGATTTTTAATTACTAATAATTTGAGTCCCTGAGTTTTCAGTTTGGCTATTCCTAAACCGAGGTTATATTACATTACAGTTACATTTCAAGGTGTTATAACCCAGAGCTTTTCTATGGGAGAACCAGCCTTGCCACTATGAAAAATGACTTTGGAGACATATGAAACTTAGGAACACTTGTCTCATTTTTTCAAATACCATGCAAACTGTATATAGGCATTTAGGTGTCTACTTTAAGGATGACATTTATGTATTTAAAAGGGAGATTTAGGCCTGACAAAGGCTTTATTTTGTCGGATCGAATTTGCAGTTTGAAATCTACACACCCAAGGCAGTCCTGAGGAGATACTTAGTTGTGTCACTTTAGCAGTGGCACAACAAGGGCTACAGTCCACTAGTGACATTTAACTGACAGGACCTGGCTTCATTGGGTACCATATATTAGGGCTTAGAGATAAGCAAAATATGCCAATAATGGATTAGACAATTGCATTCATACTTTAGGGGTCAGAGCTGGACATCAAAGCTAAAGAGTCAGTAAGTCATTTTTGTCCACTCACCTTCGAAATACCTTTTATGGCAGGATAAGGAAAAGCAACAAATAAAGGCCAACCAGTAGAAAAGACTGTGTGGATGAGAAACACAACAGTTCAGGAACTAATCTTCCTTGAAAACCAATAAATCTCTCGCTACACACTGTTGAAGAATAAAGATGACACACACTATCACAAAACCTTGGCAAATATCATAGGCGACTTAGCAACAATGACCTATAAGATAGAATGTCAAAAACGTCTGCAAAATGGCTCTATGCCATCCTCAACTGAAAACTCCAGTTTTTTTCGGAAATCTTAGCACGATTTGCTTTCAGTCTCATTACCAATGCTTCACTTTAGTTTTTGACCATTATTTCTCAAAATCCTTTGTGTTTTATCGTTCACACGCAGTGCTTTTAGATATATTTTTCTTGTAGCACATTTTGAACGATGTTGGTCTTCTAACATTCTATTTACTGAGGCTGAAATTTATAGCGTTAACAGTGAATAGATTTGTAGCCTCTCGCCCACATTCAAATTGATTGCTATGGAGATTTCATAGTGCTGAAAAACTATTCAGCTAGCAGCGGTGAATAGCTGCCTTTGAGAAGTTTTATACAGTACATTTTTTTACTTATTAAAAGATTTCGCAGAAATATTTCATTTCATTGAAACCTTCAAAATAATATCATCCACATTTATAATTGAAGAAAACATTTTAAAAATGTTTTCACTTCGTTACAAACATTCACTACTTTTGAAAAGTATAATACATACAGGGCATCAGAAAGGATATTCACATCACATTATAGGTATCAAAATCAGTTTTGAATATCATTTTTTGTAAAATGGCAGTACATTTTAAGGGACTATCTGAGTAAAGCACATACTGTGGTAGGGACTTCCTAGAAACTGAATTTAAATGGTGTGATGCTTATTGTGATGCCCTCTTTTCCATAACAACGAAGACAATTCCCGTCTGGGTGTGGATTTCATGTATGAGACAGTTCGTTAGAAGACTCTGTCAAAGTTCACATCACATGAAACTACAGGATTTGCCTGTTCTCGAGTTCCGTGATAGCAGCAGAAGGCCTTTGCAGTAAATGCCCAAAGGAGTCCATTGACATCCAGTCAAACATTGATGATAAAACTAATGGCTCTAAAATTTTTCATTTAGAAACCTAGGGATATATTTAAGAAAAGTGGCACTGCACAGAGTGCAGCCGCACTTTTCTTGCACCCCTTAGCACCCCCTGAACGCCACCGTGTGTGCGCCATATTTAAAATACGGTGCACCATGGCGGTAGTTAGGAGAATAGCTTCAACATTTTTGACACTAGTCCCGTGCTTCGCAGGATTAGCATAAAAAATATATATATGCTAATCCTGCAAAGCACCCAAAGGCCCACTGTAAACAACAGAAGCCTCCTTTAAACGCCTGCTCTGAGCAAGCGTTAAAAGTGCCAGAAAAAACTGTGCAAGGAAATATTTTGCATTTCCTTGCACCATTTTTTTGCCCCCCTCCCCCAACGGGGGAATGCCCTCTTTGCATACATTATGCCTGAGGCAGGCATAATGTAATGCAAAGAGTTACAAAGTGGCACAATGCATCCATTGCGCCACTGTAAATATGGCGTGGTGTTTTTTGCCTTCTAATGCCACATTAGCGTAAAAAAACTGAAACTATTGTGACACTGGAATGGGGCTAGGTGCTCTTAAATATGCCCCCTACTTTTTTAGAATAACTGTTTAAATATCCGATTTAGATTTTCAGTTGCATCCTTCTGTGGTACATCGATTTACTGTCAACTTTTTTATTTATGCAGCTGAAAAATAATGTCTGCATTACCATGTTCACACCACAAGGCTTGAGCCACTGGCCCAGATATATGAGGGCCTAGCTCCTCCTTGCGCCACATTAGTGTCATTGTTTATGACACTAATTTGGTCCAAGGCCAAATTCTTTGCGCCATATTTACAAAGTGGATCAATCCATGCATTGCGCCACTTTGTAACCCCTTGTGCCACATTATGTCTGTGCCAGGCATAAGAGACTCCACTGCGCTATGTTTAGTGACTATTTTTAACATCTGCACAGAGCAAGTATTAAAAAGGGGCATACCATTGTTTTCAAAAGGCTCCTATGTACTCTGCATGATTAACACCAAAATGCTGGTGCTAATGCTGCACAGTACATCAACAGCATCAAAAATCTTGACACTGTTGCCTCTACCCTGTGCCATGGTGCACCATATATTAAATACAGCGCGCACATGGTGCACCAAGGGGACTGGGCGCTAAGGAGCGCAAGAAAAGTGGTGCTGCATTGGATGCAGCTGAACTTTTCTTAAATTCAGCCCATTGTTTTTAACTTTGTCCCCCTTCTCTTTTTACAATTGTGAGAAATGCATTATACTGTATAATTGAACAGAAGTTACAAAGGTTTTTGGATAAACCTTGTCAGGGGTTGCACCGTAGCCAGTGCCTAATTTGAGCCAGTGGTTTCCAGCACCTGCACTTCTTTTTGATGGCCAGTGCTTATTTTCCTGCCTCAAGCATTTACTGCAGGGGAAAGATGGAGGAAGAGAAAAACGAAAAAGCATTACAAAGTGAGAAAGCAGAAAACTGCATGAGTGAGCTGAAGAGGCAGGGAGTGGCTGTAAATGGATTAAAGTGGCCCTAGATGGCTCCATGATTACGCTGCTTTAGTATTCTGTGCTTGCACATGTATTGCAGCAGCTGACTTTCAGAGGAGAGCTTTGGGCACCAGCACGTTTTTATTTACAGATTAAGCACTGCCTTAGCCGAGGACAAAATAGAGTATACTGTGAACATAGAAACATGTGAGTTTAGTAAAAGTTGATGAAACCCCTTTGCTGTAGAGTACCACGTAATTGCACAATTCTGAATTCGCATGTTCTCTGGTCTCTGTTTGTGTTGAAGTTCACATCCAGGATAGGCCTAGTGACCTTAACGTTATCCTCTGGGCAAGAAAACTAGTCTGTAATGCTTGCTGGATAAGTGCTGCATAGGTACATATACACCCTAAGAGACATATTTATAACCTGATTTGCGTCACCTTTGCACCACGCAACATGGTACATGCGTGACGCACACCCTAAGTGAGATTTATGAAGCCATGCAAGGCCACGTTGCCTGGACCTTAGTGGCTTCATAAATCTCAAGTATTGCAACACACCACAAATTGCAGTGTTGCATTACTCTGTGCCAGGGAGGCGTTTCCTTGGGTTTTGCATGGGTGTTCCCACGCAACACCCTTGTATTTTGATGCATTCCCTGGTTTACGAGAACTGGTATACCTGGGAATATGCCAACAACCTATGCCTTCCCAGGTGAGGTGTTAACAAGGAGAAGTATCTTCATTTTTCCTTGTTTTTTTCCCCTTTCTATGTGTGCTACATTCTGCAGGGCACATAGAAAGAGCAAAGCGCCTCTCAGTATTGAGTTTGAGCAGGAAAGTACCTCTTCCTGTACAAAGACAATCCTGCATGCAATGCAGGCACCATTGCACTATGGTGCAAGGGTACCTGCATTGGATCTGAACAGCCAAAAAGGCTATATCACAGGGGAAAAGGTGGGAATGTGCCGTATTATTTTCCATACGGTGCATTCTAGCCCTTTTCCAGTCACACAGTGCAGCACAGCGCAGCAAGGTAACTTCCTGCACTGAGTCACTGTCCCTATATATATACTCCTTAGTTTTGTTTTAATTTAACTTAAAATAGTTATATTATGCAGCACTTGCCTGTCACTTACTGGTCACTTTATAGTGATATGTGCCCATAGAAAGATATCTGACAATGAGAATGATATAGGACAGTCAGTCTAGGCTAAAGCTAGGGAGGCAAGATCTAAGGCGATGGTGTACAGTTTGAAAAATTCATATATCATTCTGACTTAAACAGGGCACCTCAAAGATCTGTAGACATTCCATTCCTTCAAAAGCCATGTATGCATAGGAACATGTCCATAGAAGAAGGGATTCGGGGCTAAATGTGTTATGGCGTGTGAAGCTCAAAGTCAAGTCTAAATAGGCCAGTTTTCAGGTTTTCCAAAATGAACTAGGCAGCATCCAGTGCTCTGCACAACGTTGGTTCTTTCTGCATGTTCATTCCATTTGAACTGTCCATCTGGAATTCTTTTGCAGCAGCAGGGTGTGGACCTTCTGATTATGGTATGGTGAAGAAGTAGTGACTCCTTTATTCAACTTGTGGTCGGTGGACTGAGGTGCGGTTGTAAAACAATTGGTAGCTTTTGTAGGTCTGGGGGAATTCAAAATTATGCCACCGTAATTTGGCAAATTGTTTAATATGCTTGTTATGTTAAAATCCCGAAATGATGCCATTACACCATGTCATGTAATTATGCCATGTTTGCAGCAAAATAATACCATGTGACCACGGAAACAACATGGACAACCAGAATGCACGACGTTGTTGTTTGCTGTACTTGTGTTTTTGGTGCATTCTTTAGCGCAAAATGCATCTTTTTCTCACTAAAATATAGCGCTAAATATTAGATTTGCCTTTCACACAATTACGTGTCATTTCATGTTATTTTACTGAAAACTGACAAAAAAGCTAATTATGTACATTTTGCACACACTTTGGGGCATATTTATGAGTATGTTGAACCATGCTTGCATCACACAACGTGGTACTTGTTTGGCACAAACCACTGAGGAATATTTGTGAAGCCAGGCAAAACCACTTTGTGTGGCTTTGAAGGGCTTCAATAATATGAAGAAAGGCAATGTTGTGAAAATCGCTTCGTTGCCCTACTCTGCATTAAGCAAGCCTTCCATGGGCTTTGCAGCACTATTTTCACCAACTCCCATGGTTATCAATGCATTACCAGATTTACCAACCCAGGTAAACCTGGGAATCAGCCAAAATCCTATGCCTCCCCAGATGAAGTGTAACAAAGAGAAATATCTTTATTTCTCCGTGTTTTATTCTCTTTTGTTCCTCTTTCTATGTGCTGCATTCTGCTGCACACATAGAAGATGATAAAGCCTCTTAGGGTTGATTTATGCAGGAACATGCACCTTCCTGTACAAAAACCATCCTGCACGCAACGCAGGCACCCTTGCACGATGGTACAATGGTGACATTGTTGGTGCTAGGCAGCCGAAAGGGCTCCAGTGGAGGGGGAAAATGATAGGAAAACACTGTATTGGATAAATATGGTGAATTCCTACCCTTTCCTTGTGAAGCAGGGCAGTGCAGCAAGGTAACTTGCTACGCTGCCCTGCACCACAAAACCCATAAATCTGGGCCTTGTTTTTTTTGTACACTGTGGCCCATATTTATACTTTTTGACGCTAAACTGCGCTAACGCAGTTTAGCGTCAAAAAATTTAGCGCCGTCTAACGCCATTCCGAAGCGCCATGCGGGCGCCGTATTTATGGAATGGCGTTAGCCGGCGCAGGCAGACCGGCGCTGCCTGGTGTGCGTGGAAAAAAACCACGTAGACCAGGCAGCGCCGGCGTAGGGGGAAAATGGCGCTAGGGCGTCTTAAAATGGCGCAAGTCGGGTTGACGCTAAAAAATCGTCTTAACCCGATTTGCGCCATTTTTTCGACGCCCAGACGCCATTTAAATGACTCCTGTCTTAGTAAAGACAGGAGTCATGCCCCCTTGCCCAATGGCCATGCCCAGGGGACTTATGTCCCCTGGGCATGGTCATTGGGCATAGTGGCATGTAGGGGGGCACAAATAAGGCCCCCCTATGCCACCCAAAAAAAATTTAAAAATATCAAAAATTATACTTACGTGAACTTACCTGAATGTCCCTGGGGTGGGTCCCTCCATCCTTGGGTGTCCTCCTGGGGTGGGCAGGGGTGGCAGGGGGGGTCCCTGGGGGCAGGGGAGGGCACCTGTGGGCTCATTTTGAGCCCACAGGCCCCTTAACGCCTACCCTGACCCAGGCGTTAAAAAGTGGCGCAAATGCGGGGTTTTTTGACCCGCCACCTCCCGGGCGTGATTTTTGCCCGGGAGTATAAATACGACGCATTTGCGTCGCCGTCATTTTTTTAGACGGGAACGCCTTCCTTGCATCTCATTAACGAAAGGAAGGCGTTCACGCTAAAAAATGACGCTCTTTGCCCATACTTTGGCGCTAGACGCGTCTAACGCCAAAGTATAAATATGGCGTTAGTTTTGCGCTGAATTTGCGTCGAAAAAAACGACGCTAATTCGGCGCAAACGGAGTATAAATACGGGCCGGTGTGTATTGCCACTTCAACTTCACTTTGTGCTGCACCTGATGTAAAAATCAGTTAAATCTCAAATGCTCATTTGCTCAGAGTCACAAGAGCTCATGTTGCATTAATATTTGCTTCTCAGCAGTACATTTGGGACACTCTGTGAACGGCTATGAATGCATGGATGTTATTCTGTGAAGAACAGCAGATATTCACACCTGCATTTGCATGCACTGAATGGCAACATTTTTTTAAAGCAGCACCTGTCCAACAGAGGGGATACTTTACAAAATAAGAATTGTCTTTCACTTAAACCGAAACACATTACTAGTAACATGTATTGGTACCCAAGACTACTGTCTGCTTCCTGCCTACATGCCGAAAGCATACGTTTACTAGGTAGAAGTTTTCTCACAGAGATTACTTCAAGTTTACTAATATTGTCGAGACGGGGCCACTCACCTGAAAATCAAGATGTCTGCAGGGGCGATGGTATGCTCCCTGACCTCCTAGAACACCTCTCTTCTGTGTCCTGGTGGACACAGAAACCCCGACCGGTGTCCCAAAAGGAAAGTGGGAGTGGAAGAGAAAGAGACAAAACACTGCCACGTCTTGCCGGTCCAGCCAGGCACCCTGTATCTTCGAAGGGGCAGGTTGTTGTTGACAGAGTGATAGTAGAGTTAGTGCACTCAACTTCCTTGAAACTGAATCTCTCTTTCTGGTATGGGCACAGGAGCGGTAGAAGAACACCGGGATGCTCCAGCATTTTTCGTGGATAATAATAACTGTTGGCACAATTACTAACACTGCATTACCAAAAACCCAAACTGAGTACCATAACAATAAGTACAGCAACACTAGGGCTGGCTTCACAGAGATTCACTGTTGCGCACTGCAATTAGAACTGTGGTTGCACTTATCATGCACAAGAAAGACACACAAGGGCAATAATGATATCACATATAACTTTCCTGCATGCATAGGGTTAAACTCAAAGGAACAAAAACAATCCAAGAAATACAAATGTCCACTCTGGGTTCAAACAGTTAGGGTGGCACAGTTTGGCTTGGTTTCACTCTGTGTGTGAAAAATCCTTCAAAAAGAAAATTCTTCAAACCCGAAACACAGGCATGAATGACACAATTTAAATCCAAGAATTATGTTATTAGAGAAAGAAAAGTCACATGAATGCTCTTTTAAAATTAAACTGTCACTTTTTGTAGTACTTGAGCTCAAACAGATTTCCTGAAGCACATTTAGGCAAGTAACTACAATAATAATATAGAATATTCAGAAATGCATTTAGCCTCTTCAAGATAAGCACTCTCACAAAACATGAGGTCTGAAATACACAAGTTATTCTAGGAAAGCGTGGCGCTCAAAGAACAAACTCCATGGAGAATACTAGTCACTTAGTTGGAGTCTTTTCCGGGGTGCTGGAGGAATGCCTGGTGTCAGCTGGTACAGGAACGAAGAAAAGAATTGCCTCAAAAGTCCTGAATACGAGGATGACAGCAGGGGCTGGACTGCCAAATCAGATGCTGAGATCAGGAACCAAAACAAAGCCAAGCAGGGAGGCATGCTTCACTCTGCTATTTATAGCCAATCAGGAAAGCAGTTGAGTTTCCACATGTGGGTGAGTTACCACACCCAATTAGAAGCACATGTCTACACCACACCCAATTAGAAGCACATGTCTACACCTGCTCACATTGGCAAACAAGCATTGGTAAAACAAGCATTGATAAAACCAATTGTGTAACATAGCACATTATGTTTTCTTAAAAACACGAAGGTTTAACCAAGAACAGAGATATGATTTAACCTTAATCCCTGGGGATGCTGACAGATAACGCAGGAGGCACCTCGGGGATTCCTGACAAATCTGATACCATTGCTTTTAGGCTGCTAGTATATGATCACAAATGTGGTCTTAAACAGTTGATACTTTCATCATGATTCAATGGGAGCAGAGAGACACATATTTCATTCTCACTCCTCCCATCAAGTTTTAAACTGTCACAAAGGACATGTTGAACATTTGAAAGTACATTTCACCTTCTCCTGTAATCCTGGAATATTGCAAATTACATTTTTGCAGTTGCAAATCCCCTGGTTTTGTGACTCTCCCCTTGCCACAAAATATACTTCATATTGTCTAGAGATTTTTAATTCATTCTTTTCTCATAATTTGTTTTACTTTGACAATGTTGGGTCTCTAGAGTTACTGGATTGGGCCATCTCAAAATCAAGTAGCTCATGCAATCCTCGATTTTTTAGGTTGAGCCTAGGCAGCACATGCACAGTCTCTTTGAGACATGCTGTAATCACTTTGTGGGCTTACATCCAGCCCATTATCTTTTTCTTCCTCGCTTCAATTGTCAGTCAAAAACTCTTCACTAGTGGTTAATTCTTCTTCTTTGTCTTGCCTTGTTCTTTGTGTTCTCCCACAGTGCACTGCCTAACATCCATATATTTAAACTTTCTTCTTTGTGGGTTGTTTTTCAGGGAATCTTTTTATCTTTCACTCACTCCACTCTACACTCCATTTCGTACGATATGTTGTTCCTGGTTTAAATGATGCTGTTTTATTATCCAGGAGGGCTGCACTTCATACCCTTCAGAGCTCTGTTGACTGGGCAAGACACCACCTATTGTTTATGTGTGTGTTTTTTGGTTTGGTTTGGCTAAGGGCATCAGCAGCTGCAGTTTGCCTGCCTGCTATGGTTAGAATGGGTTCTTCTGACCTTCTTTACTGGCACTGCAGCTTCTTAAAATTCACAGAGTTGGAATTACCTCCCCCATGGTGGGGGCTTACTCTTTCTTGAGAGTTTGCTGCAATCCAACATTAAGTGTTCGAGACACTATGTTGGCTCGAACACTTTATTTGGTTTAGTGGCAACGGTTTCTCTTTTGCTATTTGATTATCCTGGAGGGCTGCAGTTCGTACCCTTCGGTGCCCTTTTGATGGGGTAAGGCACCCGCAGTGTCCCTACAAACCAAACAGTCCCTCTTCGGGGTGACCGCTTTCCATGGAGTCACTGTATCTTCACTGAGCCTCCATTCCTCCGGACTCACACTTTAAAGTGGCTAGCGATGTTTAAAGCGCTCCAGGGTGCATGGGTGAATGCCCGTAATTCCTGCTGGTTTCAGTAGAGATTTTTTGCAAGGTCACACAGTCTTTGTTGATCACAGCAAAGGGTTTATTATTAAAGAGGGATTTATTTATTTGTGTGGAATTTTGAAATATGCTTACTAACATTAGATCCTTAACCACAGCAGAAAAACAGCAAGCGTTTGATGCATATTTATATTTTGTTTACATTGTGCCATTAACATTTATCAAATGTTTAACTGTACTTGCAACTATCGCACAATTCCCAAAGTGAAATTACTTTACTACTACCCTTTGGGCCTGCAGGCATGCACCAGGCATGCCAATGACTCTGCCCCTGCCCAGCAGACCTTTCAAAGTCAACACTGCTATGCGATTGTCACAGCCTATTGCCAGACACTGGAAATGCTGAAATGTAACTCATTCTGCCCCAGGCCACTCACGACATCTCCAGCCCATCCAACTCTAGCTATTAATATAAGCATTAACAACTGCTGAACACAAACAAGGGGAGGATACATCATTAATATACTGAACGGCTAATCTCTGCATCCTGACACCCCTGTTCTAATCTCGGCCTTGTGGCCTAACACATAACTGTGTAATCGTAGGCAAAATACTCATGTCACCTTGTGGGGGGACCCTGGTTCTATTGTTTTTTCAGTCCAATAGTTGATCTTATTTCTGACCCCCTACCCAAAGCATACATTACTAGCAAGTTTAAGTCAGACAATTGATTGACTCATGCCTAGCCCTACAAGCCTTTGTGACCCAACCATAACACCTGTCTGTCTGGAATATCCGTTCCATGCAGTTTCCTGTGATGCTACCCTACTCGTCTGCAGATATACCACTGGCTGTACTCTGCTCATTCAGGCATTTTAGGAGCAAGCTAACGCATATTACTGACGATTCCCCAGCCCAAGTGGCTTTTAGACTAGACTCCAACATTTGACCAATTGCTACAGCCCTACACAACATTCATCGATAGCTCAACTTGAAAATTACTCTAATGCTATCCTTTGGGCCTGCAGGTGGGCACCTGCATGCCAATGACTCTGCCCCTGCCCTGCTGGCCTTTCATAGTCAAGCCTGTTATGCGACTGACACTGTTGCAGTGATGTAATGATTTCATTCCTAATTACTGCTTTTGCTGGTGTAATATTTTGTTCTTTAATTTTATTGGGAATACAGTATAACTTACTTATATTTGGCAATGTTTAAACCACTCTTTCTGCGTACATGGGAAAAATCCTGCAATTATTGTTGGGTTCAGCTGCGGCTTTTACAAAGTATTTGAACAAATATTAACACTTTTATGTTGTTGTCACAGGTATGACTGTCAACCCCGAAACAAGCCTAGTATCCACCACTGTGCTTTTAGCAGCTAACACATGTTTAAGTATTCTTGCAAAAACAGTAATGCACTGCTTCTAACACTGGCTGCTTTACCCAAACTGGTTGTTTATAGGCATCAACGTATTTCAATCGCAACTTATTCATTCCCAGCCCTACCAGTCCTTTTTCATCATAATGCACTCAGACAATAGGACCTTTTAAAAATGTTCAGTATTGTGTAATTACCTTTTTGAGACACTTTATAAAAATGTTTGTTGTAATGTAACTTGTATGGACTTTATAAGTAACCTACTATATCCCAACCCTACCTGCCCTTCAAAAAACATACTAATTCCCACATCTTGAACTGTATCCTAATATCTTCTGCCTTGTGGGTGCCGAGGATGAGGTGGTTACATCCGGTGGTGCGGTGCTCAGGTGCCACGGACGTAACCACCTCATCCTGGACCCGGTCCACGAGGTCCAGGAATCGCTTCCCCTTCCAGTCCCACCCACCCCAGTGATGTCTGATGACATCAGCACACAATCGCGTCCTGACCTTATCAGAGGTCACCTCCCATCGTGCTGGAATGCGGAAGAGAAATGCTAAGCATTTCTCTTCCGCTCGGGAGGAGGGAGCTTGCAGAGACATAAAAAGAAAGGAAAGGCTTTTCCTTTATTTTGATGTCATTCTGAGCATTTCTGCAGCCCGATCGTGATGCGATCGGGCTGCAGAAATGCCCACTATGCAAAGGGGTTTTGTTTTGTTTTTTGTTTGTGTATAAGGGGAGCAGCCCCTTGGGTAGGGTCGTTCCCCAGGAGGCAATTCTTTTATTAGGCCTTTTCTGCCCCCCAGGGGAAGATCAGCCTATATTGATTAGGCCAGTCTGCCCCCAGAGTGGGCAAAAGCCACTGGACACCAGGGATTCTTTTTTATTTGTTTATATTGATAAGGGAAGTGACCCCTTAGGCAGGGGTCGCTACCCTGGGGTCAAAATTACTTTTAGGCCTTTTCTGCCCCCCCCGGGGGCAGATCGGCCTATTTTTATTAGGCCAATCTGCCCCCAAAGGGGGCAGAAGCCATTAGACACCAGGGAATTTTTTTAGGTCCGTTTCATGCAAGGGGAGTGTCTCCTTAGGCAAGGGTCACTCCCCTGGGGATGCAAATCTATTTTAGGCCATTTCTGCCCCTCTTGGGGACGGATCGGCCTATGTTAATTAGGCCGATCTGCTCCCAAGGGGGGCAGAAACCACTAGGCTCCAAGGATTTTGTTTTTGTTTTCTTTTTAACGGATGGGGAGCGACTCCTTAGGCAAAGGTCATTCCCCTGGGGGGCAAATTTATTTTAGGCCATTTCTGCCCACTTTGGAGGCAGATCGGCCTATTTTTCATAGGCCAATCTGCCCCCAAGAGGGGCAGAAACCACTAGACACCAGGCAATTTTTTTGCACCATTTTTCACGCAAGGGGAACGACTCCTTAGGCAAGGGTTGCCCCCCCCTGGGGTGGCAAATTTATTTTAGACCATTTCTGCCCCCCTTGGGGGCAGGTCAGTCTATTTTTGTAAGGCTCATCTGTCCCCCCAGGGTGCAGAAAGTCCCACCACACACCAGGGACGATTTTATTTAAAAAAAAGAGGGTGGTGGTGTGGTCATACCCCCATCCCAAATAAATGGGGACAAAATTGTTCTGCATCTGGTGGGCAGATGGGGCAATTACCCCTGATTCATTTCCCAGGGAGGCAGAAAGCCTACTAGATACCAGGGAATAAAAAATAAAGAAATAGTGGGCTGGTGGCTACCAACCAGTATGGGCATGGTTATGTGCTTCACACGCACCGTACCATTTTCTTACCCACAATGCCCAGCAAACCTCCAATTTTGCTGGATTTCACACATTTTTCCCACAATTTTCTGATGGAACCTTCCGGAATCTGAAGGAATCCACATAATTCCTACCTCCCAGCATTTTCGCAACTATACCGATAAAAATCCTGCCCCACTTGTCAGCCTAAAAATATGCCATTTTGGATCCGTTTTGGTTCCCTCTCAATATTGACATGTTTTTGGCTCTTCCCTGTCACAGGCACTTGGCCCACCTACACAAGTGAGGTATCATCTTTACCTCAAGACTGAAGGGAACGTCGGGTGGCAGGAAACTTGTCCCGGTGCGGTGATCCCACACAGAAATGTGAGAAAAATGTGATTTGTTTGCTAAATTTGAGCTTTCCTAAAGATTAGTTGGTAAGAAAACTCTGGGGGATCCATGCAAGTCACATCTCCCTGGACTCCCTCGGGTGTCTAGTTTTCAGAACTGTTTGTGTTTGGTAGGTTTCCCTATATGGCTGCTGAGCCCAGGACCACAAATGCAGGTGCCCCCTCGCAAAAACAGGTAGTTTTGTCTTTGATAATTTTGATGTGTCTAGATAGTGTTTTGGGGCATTTCCTTTCACAGGCACTAGCCTTACCCATACAAGTGAGGTACCATTTTTTTTCGGGAGACTTGGGGGACCCAGAGGTGGATGGAAATGTGTGGCTCCTCTCAGATTCCAGAACTTTATGTCACAGAAATGTAAGGAAAAAATGTTTTTGGGGCCAAATTCTGAGGTTTGCAAAGGATTCTAAATAACAGAACCTTCTGAGAGCCCCACAAGTGATACCATCTTGGATTCCCCAAGGTGTCTAGTTTTAAAAAAATGCATAGGTTTGGTAGGTCTCCATAGGTGCCGGCTGAGCTAGAGGCCAAAATCCACAGCCAGGCACTTTGCAAGAAACAGCTCTGTTTTTTTTGGGAAAAAGTGATGTGTCCACGTTGTGTTTTGGGGCATTTCCTGTCCCGGGCACTAGTCCTACCCACACAAGTGAGGTACCATTTTGATCGAGAGACTTGATGGAATGCTGGCTTGAAGGAAATTTGTGGCTTTTCTCAGATTCCAGAACTTTCTGTCACCGAAATGTGAGGAAAAAGCATTTTTTGGCCACATTTTGAGGTTTGCAAAGGATTCTGGGTAACAGAACCTTGTGAGAGCACCACAAGTCACCCCATCTTCGATTCCCCTAGGTGTCTAGTTTTAAAAAATGGATAGGTTTGGTAGGTTTCCTTAGGTGCCAGCTGAGCTAGAGATCAAAATCCACAGCTAGGCACTTTCCAAAAAACATGTCAGTTTTCAATGTAAAAATGTGAAGTGTCCATGTTGTGTTTCCTGTCGCGGGCATTAGGCCTACCCACGCAAGTGAGGTACCATTTTTATTGGGAGACTTCGGGGAACACAGAAATGCAAAACAAGTGTTATTGCCCACTGTCTTTCTCTACATTTTTTCCTTCCAAATGTAAGACTGTGTGTAAAAAAAGACGTCTATTTGAGAAATGCCCTGTAATTCACATGCTAGTATGGGCACCTAGAAATTCAGAGATGTGCAAATAATCACTGATTCTCAACACCTTATCTTGTTGCCATTTTATAATTACAAAGGTTTCCTTGATACCTATACTCTTTATATTTCAGCAAATGAATTGCTGTATAGCCGGTATGCAATGAAAACCCATTGCAAGGTGCAGCTCCTTTATTGGCTCTGGGTACCTAGGGTTCTTAATGAATCTACAAGCCCTATATATCCCCACAATCAGAGGAGTCCAGCAGACGTAACGGTATATTGCTTTCAAAAATCTGACATCGCAGGAAAAAGTTACAGAGTAAAACGTGGAGAAAATGGCAGTTTTTTTCACATCAATTTCAATATTGTTTTAATTTCAGCTGTTATTTTCTGTAGGAAAACCTTGTAGGATCCTCACAAATGACCCCTTGCTGAATTCATAATTTTGTTTACTTTTTAGAAATGCTTGGCTTTCCAGGATCCAGCATTGGTTTCACACCCATTTCTGTGACTAACTGGAAGGAGGATGAAAGCACAAAAAATTGAAAAAAATGGGTATGTCCCAGTAAAATGCTAATATTGTGTTGCAAAATGTGGTTTTCTGATTAAAGTCTGTCTGTTCCTGAAAGCTGGGAAGATGGTGATTTTAGCACCGCAAACGCTTTATTGATGCAATTTTCAGGGGGAAAAACACAAACCTCCTTCTGCAGGCCTTCTTTCTCAGTTTAAAAAAAAACATTCACAGTATTTTGGCTAATTTCTTGGTATCCTTCAGGGGAACCCACAAACTCTGGGTACCTCTGGAATCCCTAAGATGTTGGAAAAAAGGGGAGCAAATTTGGTGTGAGTAGCTTACGTGGACAAAAATGTATGGGGGCCTAAGCGTGAACTGCCCCAAATAGCCTTAAAAAGGCCTGGCACCTAAGGGGGAAAAGGCTTTGCAGCGACTGGGTTAAAAAACAATTTATTTTGTTTCTACCCATAATGCGCTCACCCGATAGGAGCTTTATTTTTAAATCAGATATTTTTCAACCTTTAGTTACTGTTCAGAATGCATTTTATGTTGTAGCTCAGGGGTTTTGCAGGGTATAGGAACGTAAAGGATGCTCTTATGGTGCTGTCCCAGGTATGATTGTCTCCCCCAAACAAAACTAACATTCAGAAGTTTAATGTTAACATCTGACATAGATTTAAATATCCTTGCAGAGATGGAAACTTATGGTCTTTAATACTGGCTCAAACATCAGTTATCTCACAAGTGTTTAAAACAGTCTCAGCCTTTTAAAATTCGGTTTATCACGTGACTGATTGTCTCCTAACAAATGTTTCTTTCAAAGCTCCACTTTACCTTTGAAGTAAATAATACTTACAAAGTCTGCCCTGCCTTATCGGCTCAACTGAAACGCTATTCCTTGTACAATTTGTTACGTTTGCCCTTGTTTACCGGTACTTGTGAGACGCTGCATTTTTACATAGAAATCACTCTACCCCCCCCCCCCCCCCACCATTAACTATTGTTCTGACTGCATATAACTAAGAAGCTTTTCCTATACAAATGCAGCAAGGTGTCCACTAGGCACAAATTACAGAGGGCTTTAGTAATTGCGTTTGGTGTAAAGGGGTGGAGTAGGAAGATGCAGTCTACCTATCTGTGGCAGCAGCAGCCTTTTGTCTAGTTGAAGCAAACGGCACTGTGAAGCATTTACACCGATTAATACATGTTCCTTGGGTGATCCAGGATGGAGACAGCCCTGCGGCCACAAAGCTGAGTGATCAAAGGTGGGCTCTGGTTAGTAGACTGGATTCCCATATATGTCAGTAATTAAGAGGTTATCAAGTCAAAAGTAGAACAAGGATACAGGAACCAAGAAAGACCTCACAGTTGTGAAGTCCATGTATTTACAATAAAAAAATTAGTTGTTTAACTTTAACAAGCATCTAAGCTATTTTTATTTACTAGTGGCATAATAATTTTGCAGGTATGCCAACATTTTCCCAAAATGAATACATATGGCTATGTTGTATGGAGTTGTGTTTAATTAATCTTTTTTTATGTGTTTGATTGGTATATATATCATGCACGTTTCACCTTAAAGGATCTTATGAAATAACCCATGAGACAGCAATGCAGATGCATTTCATATAATGTTTGCATATCACGCGGGCGCACGGAGACAGAAAATAGCTGCTTCTGAGAGGGAACCAAGTTTGTTTATTTTGCATTGTGTTGTTCCAATTTAAGATAAACTCTGCCTGTAAATTATTTTGTATATCCCACTTCGCTATCGTTATAAGGACAAGCTCGTGAAATAAACGAGGTGCCTGCTTTAACGCTGCATTTCCTCTCTGTTTCAATTTACCCAATGGACCCAGACATAAAATAGCTGCTTAGAAGGACGGACCCATAACTTTAGTTTTGCTATGTGTGTTTTGTACCAAAAGAATGTTTGTTGTTTCTTAATTACAAAATAGTCAAAACTTTATGATATAGTATAAAATAGTCAAAACTTTATGATATAGTACAGAACTATTTTGTGACAGTATTAAAAACATGGGGCACATAAACGTTTCATGCTATCTTTCTGTAATAAATTACATTTGTTGCACACACATTTTCATATGCTGACCCCCTAATTTAATAACATCATTCCTCTCTCACTTTTCCTCTTCAATATTTAGAGTCCCAACAAAATCTCACCATCATCTTCATTCTCTTTCCACACTCTTGAGAGAGCGTAGTTTAAATATTACATATTATAGATGTGAAATGCTTATGTTTAACAATGCTGTATTAATAAAAATATTCATTGAAGCGTATTCATAAACGTGGAAGAATTGTTCATATGTATAAACTAATGTCGACTGTAAGGAATAATCGTTTATAGTTTGCCTAACTGAGCACATTAACACGTATAAAACTGCATTCATTAGAACCGTATATCTTAAGTTAGCGTGAGTCGAGAACTAGCTGTGTAACTCTTATATTTAAGCGTATTTTTCTGTTTCTCCAGTGTGCTGACTTGCAAAAGACCATGACCCAGCAATTGTTCTTTTCTTTACTAAATTCGTAACAACGCTGAACTTTCCCATCCGCATGCTAGCAGCTTTAGTATAAAAAGTTATGTGCTTTGAAACAATAATGGACACTTCCAAGGACGATGAAGCGAGAAGAAGAGAACTTTTGACCTGATATGTGCAAAGACGATGAAGTAACCCCGGATGTGCCACCTACGAAAAACGTCAATTATGAAGACCAATTAGGAATTAGGGAATTATCGTGAAATGACAAATGCATTACTTAATGTATAATTTGATAGGTTACCGATAGTGGGGTGTAGTGACTGACCAATAGAATTTTGGGGGAATGTATTACGAAAAAGGTTTAAAAACCCATGACACAAGAGACAAAAGGCATTAGGTAGGGAATGATATCGATTGCATCCAGAAACTCTGTCACTTTATTTGGTGATTTGAGACTTAGACAAAACCATCCTTGCCCATAGACTGCCCCATTACACTTTCCTCCTTATGAGGAGAGTGACCCTTGCCTCTAACTTAGATAGACTGACGGTGATCTAACTGATGTCCTGAAGACGAAGACTGATCCTGTACGCTGTCCTATTCTGAGGAGGGTAAATATAATCATTGCTAATGGAAATGCATTCATTTGCCTTTTCTTTCTAGGTACCAACTGCTGTATGTTTTTGATTAGAGACCTTAGTTAGATGTTTTCCAAATTGGTGTTCTAAATTGTTTTGCATGAAGCCCAACATGCTAATGCTAATTAGAGGTTAGATGAGGTATTCATCCCGACTGACAACTTGACGTGACTGACGTGGTGCTATGCTGAACTAGTATCTCTAGAAGGTTCTATGTATTACGATCTGCTTATAGTCATCTGATTGTCTATGTTTCTGATCTTTGCATTATCGAAAGCGTATTATGGTTCTCATCTTGTGATCATGTTTATTTGCTTCTTGGTTTTGAGATTGATGCATTTGCTATTAGATTGTAATCAATAGGGAATAAAATTCACAAAACTTCATTAAGGTGTGGTTATTCGTGACTGAAAGGTCATGATTGCGCCGAATGTTATTAATGACTAAAGTAAAGTATATTTTGGTGTTAACTGTTGACAATGTTATTGACATATTGATTGACATATTGACTAGTTATCTCGTCCTACGGTGTCTCACCACTGGGCCCAAAGATTCATCGGCCTAAAACGAGTCCTGATGTGTATAAATTAACATAGACGGACGCGTTAACAGTTCTGGTAGCAGAGTACGGTTTGGCCCTTGGGGGCCCTAGGACGGAGTTTCATTGTTAAATTTTTTTTTTTTTTTCTGTGATAATGCAATTTAGAGAGATGATGAGTGGCTAGGTTCGCCATGGCTTTCCTGGGATCTCGGAGCCTGCCTAAATGAGTTGGGAATGTTCTCGGCGCCATAGTATGTGTGGTTAGGGTCTTTTGCGCTTATGAAATCTTACGCATCTTGCAGGTGGTTGTGAAAATTTGCGTGTGTCTAGGCCAAATTAAGTGTTGATTAGAAGGAGTGGGCGTACTCCACAGTATGGGAGTGGGAAGTCGGCGTACTTCATGTAAATGCAGCGCTTATTGCTCAAAATTATCCACGTGGTTGGTTGTTATATACGGACATATTGAGGTCTAAGACTCCGGAGTATGATAATAAATGTGGTTTATGTTGTAATCTGTGCGGTTTAATAGGTCAATCGGGCGTGGTTGACAAGTCAAGTTTCGAGTTATAATGCATGTGTGAAACCTTCCATGGAGATTTGACAAGTTCTAAAGTGCACTAGAAGGAGTAATTGACAAGTCGAGAGTAGGATTTGCAGGTCGAATTCTGCTTGCGTATGTGGGAACTGAGAAGGAGAGAGTAGCGGCCGAGGCTTCAAGAGAAATCTCTGTAAAGTTCTGAAGCGAATGTGTTACCCTTCCTGTAGTAAATCGGCAGATTTGTGTTGTCATTTTAAGGGCATGCAATAATTCGCATTACTTTGTATGAGTTGTAAGGAGTTAGTGAGGCGTGGACAAGCCGCAAGACTTTGTCAGCTGCAGTGTGTATGAGTGTGACGTCAGTGGTACCGTGCTGAGATAGGTCAGATGTCGAGAGGCGTCGCGCACGGATTGGTTACCGTCCGTGAGAGGCAATAGGTTGAGAAAAGGGTAGGTGAAGAGTGTCCTGGGAACTAAGCCGTTTTCTGATTAAATACGAAATAAAAGAATTTCAAAAATGAATTTTGTTAAGGCATTCAAAAGCGCTTTGAAAGGAGATGTATATATTGTTGCAACCGATGGGGAACCTACACCACCTGAGGGTACTCCAGCTTATACAGTTATGGAAGAAAAGGGTGTTGCACCTTGTTTATGGATAAAACAATGGCGCAAACTAACAGAGAAAGAGGGGTGACTGGCGTTTCCAGAACATGGGACATTCAATCCAAAGGTGTTAGAAAATGTGAGGTGGATGTTAAGTACGCAGAAACCACCTCCGAGACCGGCACAATACGAGGCTTTGGCGATTTGGGACCTGATGGCTCTTAAACATAGGCAAGAAAGGTTTCACAGAAGATTGACAAGGGCAGAAAAATCCTATGCAGAGGCTAGATGGGACAATGAAAACAAAATGTGGAGACGAGGAATAGTAGATGGGTTAAAGCTGTTTCCGGCAATAACACAGGGAGAAGAGACACAGGGAAAGAAAGCTTCTTGCAAAACCGACAAAGATTCAGGCAAATTCAAAGAGAACAAAAGGTCCTGGGAAGAAGAGGATGATTCAGATGATGAGGCATTTATGGATAGATTATTACATGATCGTCCGCCACTGTATGCGGTGAACGACAGTGCTCCAAGTACTAGCTTGGATCCTGGGAACCAGACAAAGGAAAAGGGAGTTACTGATACGGCACAGACTAGCAATACAGCCTTGATACAGAATGGTGTCAGTGTACCCACTGCACCAGACTCACCGATACAGTTGCAGCCTCCACCGCAGATAAAAAGAATTTACCCCGATGTCCCAGTGCTTGAGACTACTACGAATTTGGTGGTGCCGCCAGACCCGATATATACCAAGCCAAGCCTAATACAGATTGAATCAACTCCAAAGCTAGTGTCACAACGGCCACAGCTGATACCTGGGTATAACCCCGTAGCGGGTCCTTTGATAGAACCTGTACCAGGTACATTAGAGCAGACCTATGGTGTTGCAGCTCCAAGAAGCTTGGGACCAGGTCAGACACCTGCTGCTATATCGCTACCTATTACTGTCGGTCCCCCAGTGCCGTTATACGCACAGGAGAAAACAAAGACATGCGAACAGGGAGTTATGACTCATGAAGCGATAAGAGGAGGGCTTATTAGAACTCCACAAATAATGGCCCAGGGAGGACAGGTATGTGAGCAACCAAGACCCTTAATGGACCTTAGTCCCATAGGGGCAACTCTTGAAGCAATGCGGCAAGCAGGGTTGGGAGTCTTGACTCCCCAAACTATGAGTACAAATACCTCCCACACTCCAATGATACATGCAGGGAACATTTCACTGCAAGGTTTTACAGTACAACAGTTAAATGAGTGGTTAGAGAAAACTTGTACTTCACAAAAGACTACATTGACCACAATTGAACCTGAAAACGAAAAACAAGATGAATATTTGAATCTTGTGCGATTAGGAGCAGAAGCTGCTGAGTTGGAGGAAGGAACAATGGGAGTGAATAGGTTGGAATCATACACTGAGGCAGAATTGAGGTATTTATGCCCTAAGATTACCAAAGAGGTAGGCAAAGTACACCAGAGATTAACGAATTTGGCAGACAAATACAATATCGATATCGGAAATACGAAACATCTGAAAAGGAGCTACCGATTAGATTTTTACACTAAAGATTTTGAACACATGAGATCTGCAGGCATGAAGACACACTTGAAAGAGTTGCTTCAAAGCGCACAAATTTGGGGAGCACTAGAGAAATGGGAAGGCCGGTGGGCAAAAAAAAGAGATAAGGGAAAAAGAGATAGCCCAGGGTCTAATGAAACAACAGCCACACCTAGTTTAGACACGGTGAAAATCCTACCTTTGAGAGAAACAGCTGGTGGTGTCTTAGTGCATGTGCCTTGGTCTAGGGGAGACATTTTGTCCTTTACGAATGATTATCCTAGGTTAAGAGAAAAACCGATCTAGTGGTATCAACAGACAGATAGATTCGTGAAGCTTGCAGAGTGTCTCTGGGAAGACTTGAATACTTTGTTTGAAATCATTGTTCCGCCAGACTTGTGGCTCGATTGCAAGAGAGGGGTAGATTGGCCCACAAAGGAGCCGGCAAGGGATAAGGTGACTGGAGCACCTTCTGAAGAGGTGATGAAATATTATCATAAAGTAATTGAGTTTTTGTTCTAAAGGTGTCGCCGAAAGTGACTGATTGGCAGAAAATCGACCGGACTTCTCAAGAGGTTAAAGAATCAATACATGCGTATTATGGGAGATTGTTGAAAGCATTCAAACATTACAGTGGTACTGAGACAATCGAACCGAAGGACATGAACCATCTTGTATTTAGGTTCGTCGAAGGGCTGAGACCGGAGGTCAGCCAGATGATTAAAAATCATTTGATTTGCTGGCAAGCTAAACCAATTGATGAAGTGTTACAGTATGCGAAATACTGTAGTGATGAAATTGAGTTGAAGCAGAAAAAGTTGAAGGAGAAAGTGATGGTGATGCAGATAAGAGCTGCACAAGCTGGAATACAGGGAAATGGTGTTCAGCAAATGATACAACAACAACCGCAAATGAATGGTGTGTTTCAGGCACAGTCGAGAGGCAGAGGTCGAGGGTTTGTGAACCGTGGTTCGGACATGAATAATGTTGTTATTCAAAATGACGGTCAGGCATTAAAGAAGATGTCACCATGTCACGCGTGCGGGGGCGTGGGGCATTGGAAGCGGGATTGTCCGAATATGGTGCAAGATGGTACAGTTCAGCAGAGCATTAATGCCGGTACACTACAAAATTCACGAGGTCCAAGAATGAGACACCAGAACCCGAATTTTCAGAATAATTTGGTACAAATGCCAGGGGTACAACCCATGCAGCAAATGCAAATGCCGCGTTTCCAAACAGTGTCGGCACAACCAATACAACAGCAGATCCCTATGGTGCCTAGACAGCAAATGCAGTTACCCCTAGCTCCGATGGGACAGCAACAGGTGACGCTTCCTCAGCAGGTCACAGGCCAGGTAACAAACCAAAACAACACTGTACAACAATTCCTATTAAGAGGTGAAAGTGACATGAATGGAGATTGGTCAGACGACAGCTCAGACAGTGAAGAGTGCAGGCTTGCAGCATCTTTAGAGGTATATCAGAGAGGCCCATATGTAGGGGGAAAAGTAATGGGCTATAAGGTTTCATTTTTAGTCGACACAGGAGCTACACGTTCTACAGTTCGCAGTGCAGAAGTACCGAGATTACCTCTTCCAGGACGCACCATACGAGTGGTCGGGGTGGCTAACCAATACCTTACTAATCCAATTACTGATCCAGTGCAGGTTGAAATTGGAAATTTCCAAGGCCTGCATAGATTTGTTGTGTGCGACTCAAGCCCAGTGTCCTTACTAGGAAGAGACTTATTATGTAAGACCAAATGTTCGATTACCTGTTCCAATGATGGAATAGAAGTACAGACAAACAGTGACGATGAAGGAGATGAGGGTCAATTCATAGAAGAAGGAGGAGAGACGAATGAAGATTACCCTCTAATTACTCTATTCCCAGTGTTTACCTTGATCGATCTACCTGCTGATCTACAAGGGTCTGTAACAGAGAAAGTGTGGGATTTGACTGGAAAAGAGGTCGGATTAATCAAGGGAGTAGGGCCAGTCAAGGTGCAAATAAAGCCAAATGCAGTGTTCCCACAAGTGCCGCAATACCATATGACTCAGGATGTCCTTATTGAAGTGACACAGATAATTGCAGATTTTCTCAGACAGGGAGTTTTGAAAGAAGTTCTGAGTAGTCCGTGTAACTCTCCTATTATGGGTTTGAGGAAGCCCTGTGGAAAGGTTCGAATTGTGCAGGATTTGAGAAAAATAAACAAAATTGTGATAAAATGCTGCCCTGTGGTACCTAACCCAGTGGTAATAATGTTCCAGGTTCCTTGTGATGCTGAATGGTTTACTGTGGTAGACCTATCACAAGCATTTTTCTCAATACCTCTCCACGAAGATAGCCAATTTTTGTTCAGTTTCAAATTTCTGGATAAGGTGTACAGTTGGTGCAGAATTCCTCAGGGGTTTTCTGAGTCCCCATCCATCTTCAATCAGATATTGAAGAAGGATTTGGAACCTCTTGTGCTGCCTTTCAATTCGACTCTTGTGCAGTACATTGATGATTTGTTGATTGCATCTAAAACCAGAGACAGCTGTAAATATGATACCATTGCATTGTTGAATCATTTGGGAAAGAATGGACACAAGGTGTCACCTAAGAAGTTGCAATACTGTCAAAACGAAGTGAAATATTTAGGGCATCTGATTGAGAAAGGGTCCAGAAGAATATCAAAAGAGAGAATAACAGCTGTTCTACAAATGAATCCCCCAACAACAAAGAGAGATGTCAGGATGTTCTTGGGAATGGTGGGCTACTGTCGCCAGTGGATACCCAACTTCTCGATCATTTCAAAGCCCTTAATAAAATTGACAGGGAAAGAGGTCAAGGATGAACCATACACAATCACTTTGACAAAAGAAGAGCTTGAGTCATTTTTGGAGCTGAAAGAGTGCATGTGCAGGGCTCCAGCACTAGGAATGCCTGATTATGAGAAACCTTTTCTGTTGTTCTGTCATGAACGTGATGCTTGTTCTTTGTCTGTTTTAACACAGGTCCACAGACATGCAAATCGCCCTGTAGCATATTTTTCAGCTACTTTGGACCCTGTCGCAGCAGCCTTACCGGGTTGTTTGCAAGCAGTCGCAGCAGTTGGTCAGAGCCTTTCACAATGTTGAGGGCATAGTCATGGGATACCCTTTGACAGTATTGGTTCCACATTCTGTTGAAATTCTGTTGACACGAACTAAGACGCAACACATGACGAATGCACGACTTACCAAATATGAGACGATTATTCTGGGGTCACCAAATGTTACATTAAAAAGATGCACTGTGCTGAACCCGGCAACTCTACTTCCCAATGAGAATACAGAAATCAAAGATGGGGAAGAATTTGAGCATGATTGTCTTGAGGTGACTGAGCTTTGTACCAAACCTCGCCCAGACATACAGGATACCCAGTTAAAAGAAAACGATTGCATTATGTTTGTTGATGGGTCCTGCCTAAGAGATTCAACAGGAACATTGAGAGCTGGTTATGCAGTATGTACCATATCTGGCATAGTCGAGGCCTCTTGGCTCGAGAAAGTGTTTTCTGCACAGGTGGCAGAATTAATGGCTCTTACAAAAGCCTGCCATGCTGCTGTAAATTTGAAAGTGACAATCTATACTGACAGCAGATATGGATTTGGAATTGTGCATGATTTTGGCCAACTCTGGTCTCAGAGGGGTTTCATGACATCCTCTGGTTCACCAGTGAAAAATGGAGAACAAATAAGAGATTTGTTACATGCGATTCAGTTGCCTCTTGAAATTGCGTGGGGAAGTGCAGTGCTCACACCAGATCACAAGACTTTGTGTCAATGGGGAATGGTTATGCAGACCAAGTTGCCAGATTCTGTGCATTAAACTGTATATCATTTAAAGAGCAGTGGGAACTGTTACCACAACCTGAGAATGACACAACCTTAAGCCTAGCATTACGAGTGGTTGATACCGTAGATGAATTAAAGACATTACAAAGCCGTGCTAGCAAAGAAGAAAAACGTTCCTGGCAGAAAATGCAGTGTGTACAAAGAGCAGATGATATGTGGGTTTCAGAGGAAGGAAAATTGTTTTTGCCAAATAATCTTCTGTCACAATTTGCCCGATTATACCATGGGCAGGCACATTTAGGAAGAGATGCCATGATCAGATCCTTCAAAATTGATTGGTTCAATCCAAAATTTAGACATGCCGCAGAAATTACTTGTCACAGGTGCGTCATCTGTCAACAGATGAACGCTGGAAAAGGAACAGTGGTAACTTTGAGCCACATTGGGAGAGCTGGAGGTCCATTTAAGAAAATGCAAATGGATTTCATTGAAATGCCTGTTTGTGGAGGATTGAAGTACGTGTTGGTAATTGTGTGTGTTTTCAGTCATTGGATTGAGGCATATCCCACACGTAGGAATGACAGTCTTACAGTCGCAAAACTACTACTCAGAGAATTAATACCAAGGTTCAGGTTTCCGGTTTCTATAGAATCAGATAGGGGAAGACACTTCGACAATGAGGTGATTAAATTTCTGTGTGCCGCACTCAACATTGAGCAGAAGTTGCATTGTAGCTATCGCCCTGAAGCATCAGGATTAGTTGAACAGATGAATGGTACCTTAAAATCAAGAATAGCAAAAATGTGTGCAGCAACAAACATGAAGTGGCCAGATGCATTACCTCTAGTACTGATGTCTATGAGAAACACGCCAGATAAGAAAACGGGACTGTCCCCCCATGAAATCCTCATAGGCAGAGCAATGAGGTTACCGGCGGTACCTGCAAATGCACTAGTGAATATTACAGATGATAAGGTGTTGGATTACTGCAAAAGTTTGGCTGACGTGATTCGCTCTTTCTCTCACCAGGTGGAAGCTAACAAGTTACCACCAATCGGCGAACCAGGACACTCTCTGCAAGCTGGAGATTGGGTGGTTGTCAAGAAGCACGTGAGGAAATCGTGTCTTGAGCCGCGTTGGAAGGGGCCATATCAAGTAATACTAACAACCACTACTGCTGTGAAGTGTGCCGGGGTTCCCAACTGGATACATGCCAGCCATACAAAAAGGGTAACGTGTCCTATTGAAGAGGAACTTGAAGATTCCGGTACAGCAACTTCAGGAGGAGAAGTCTCAGAGTCAGAGATTAGTCAAGAAATATCTGAGACTACAGGAGAGCCCACTGAGAACAGCCTTGTCACTCAAGCTGACAGTGAGTTCGAGAGAGGTGACGAGTGCCTATCTCAGTTGAGGCAGCAGGAGAACTAAGGCAAGGAGAGGTTCTCCCAGAAGTAGACGAATACAATTCAGAGCCTGAATACAGTGTAGAACCTGAAGACGACGGAGAAGGAGAAGCGGTAAATCCAAATCAAAACGAATCCGAGTCTTCTGAACTAGTTGCAAGTCCGTCAAGGGACAACACCATATCACAAGAGGAGGGTGCTGTCCAACGTCCTGAAGGAAAAAATCGAAACAAGACACACAGGGGTGATAGTTGGCCAGACAAGTCACATCTTAGAATAAGAGAAATAGCAAACAAGACAATAATAGAGGAAAGCGATACCTCACAGGCAGATGATCTGAGTGAAGGAGAACAACAAGGTGAACGAAAATTAAAGAGAAAGAGAATAGCAAACAGAAGATATACAGGTCCAGAATGGGCATATGCTACAACCTCTGAATGGCAACAAGAATTCTTAGCATTCTGCTTTGATCGAGAAGTACCAGGCCAATACTACGGTACCTGAACAATATACAACAAGAAAACTGAGATAAAATTTGAAATCGTGAAAGCTGAAAAGAGAAAGAGTCTTTAGAAACTACCGGAAAGTGACATTAAACCTGGATTTGACTATCTGCTATTCTGATTCTATACAAACATGGCTTATAGTAGCAAAGGAAGTAAAGTGTGTGGTTGGTTAGGACTTATGATAGGTGGTGTATGCGCAATAATGATTGTGGGAGTGATTGTAGGAATGCCATGGAGAGAGAGTGAAACTATTAATGCAACTTCAAAACCTGAGACTTCTACTACTGCTAATAAACTATCGCTGTGGGAGAAATTTGAACAAGATGCGAGACATCTGCATGAGGGAACTAATACAAAAGGGGAACTTTCTACTAATGTCTTCTATCGCTTACTAAATGAGTATGTGGAAACTATGGATGCGAAAGATTGTTATGTGTGTACTAAAATTCCTTCATCTGTGCAGGAGGGAGTTACTTATCACAGCCTCCCTCTTACTTATGGAATTAGCTGCAGCTTGCTATTAACAAGATTCTATGATCAAGAGCATGTGCAATATTTTTATTCAAATTTGGATGTTGTATTTTCTTTTGTGCCTGTAATTGAGTTCTTAAACAAGTTAGCTAAAGAGCATGATATTAAAATAGTTAGAGGATTCTTTGAACCAACACTTACATTTGGAACTGCTTATGCACATCGCAATAATTTGACTTGCTTATTGTCTCCTGTAGAGAAAAGCTTTTTAGATCACACAGATGATAGACGCAATGCACTGAAAGAAAGGTTAGAAAAAGGCTTAGAAAAACGTACTTATGCAAATGATTATGCTTATACTGCAATTAAAACACAAGGCAAATTAGCTATAGATGCATTACATGTAGGTAGACTTTGTATATATAGACCAAAATCTGATCAAGACAATTTGTTTGTGGGAACGAGTGAATGTAGGCATGTGTTTCTGTTTCAGAGTAAATGGACCTTTATGTTAAATGGACAAGACCCAGCGATTCCTGGAATCTATTACATCTGTGGGTTAAATGCATATTACCGTCTTCCTAAGGGATGGTATGGGACATGTTATTTGGGAATAGTATTCCCAAAGATATACCAGATTGATGACTTAAAACAAATACCTAAAACGTCTGAATTACAACATACTAGACAAAAACTAGAATCAGTGGCGGCTGTCATTGGTGACATATTTGGAGCTATAATCCCATCAGTAGGGGTTATCTTAAATTCTATGAAAATTCAAAAGTTGTCTACTATTGTGGATAACATGCTGACAAATTTTACAGGAGCTATACTTCTGATGGATACTGAACTTGCTGCAGAAAGAGCTATGACTCTTCAAAACAGGCTTGCTTTAGACATTCTTTTAGCAAAGAGTGGAGGTGTGTGCAAAATGCTTAATGAACGTCATTGTTGTTCATTTATACCAGATAACAGTAAGAAAATTAGAAGCATGCTTACTAACCTTACTAGAGATAGTACAGATATAAAGGATCTAAAAGAACCTGGTGTTTGGGAGAAATTTGGGAAAGGAATTGCCCAAGTGGGAAGCTGGTTTACCAACATTTGGAATGGGGTACTTGCAAAAATTATGATGGGTCTATTAATTGTTTTAATTTGTTTATTGGGATTATGGGGAATATGTAAAATTAATGATAAAGTGAAAATAAATTGGACTAAAAGAACCAAAAGCAATGAAGAAAGTGAAAGAGAGAAAATGTTCAATGAAATATGGGAAAGCTCACATAAAGGGCAGGATGTTGAAATGCGTATTATGCGCAAGGTGAAAAATTAAGATCAAAAGATTGTGTGATGACGAGCATCATCAGAGAAGGGACTGAGAGAGCGTAGTTTAAATATTACATATTATAGATGTGAAATGCTTATGTTTAACAATGCTGTATTAATAAAAATATTCATTGAAGCGTATTCATAAACGTGGAAGAATTGTTCATATGTATAAACTAATGTCGACTGTAAGGAATAATCGTTTATAGTTTGCCTAACTGAGCACATTAACACGTATAAAACTGCATTCATTAGAACCGTATATCTTAAGTTAGCGTGAGTCGAGAACTAGCTGTGTAACTCTCATATTTAAGCGTATTTTTCTGTTTCTCCAGTGTGCTGACTTGCAAAAGACCATGACCCAGCAATTGTTCTTTTCTTTACTAAATTCGTAACAACGCTGAACTTTCCCATCCGCATGCTAGCAGCTTTAGTATAAAAAGATATGTGCTTTGAAACAATAATGGACACTTCCAAGGACGGTGAAGCGAGAAGAAGAGAACTTTTGACCTGATATGTGCAAAGACGATGAAGTAACCCCGGATGTGCCACCTACGAAAAACGTCAATTATGAAGACCAATTAGGAATTAGGGAATTATCGTGAAATGACAAATGCATTACTTAATGTATAATTTGATAGGTTACCGATAGTGGGGTGTAGTGACTGACCAATAGAATTTTGGGGGAATGTATTACGAAAAAGATTTAAAAACCCATGACACAAGAGACAAAAGGCATTAGGTAGGGAATGATATCGATTGCATCCAGAAACTCTGTCACTTTATTTGGTGATTTGAGACTTAGACAAAACCATCCTTGCCCATAGACTACCCCACTACACTTTCCTCCTTATGAGGAGAGTGACCCTTGCCTCTAACTTAGATAGACTGACGGTGATCTAACTGATGTCCTGAAGACGAAGACTGATCCTGTACGCTGTCCTATTCTGAGGAGGGTAAATATAATCATTGCTAATGGAAATGCATTCATTTGCCTTTTCTTTCTAGGTACCAACTGCTGTATGTTTTTGATTAGAGACCTTAGTTAGATGTTTTCCAAATTGGTGTTCTAAATTGTTTTGCATGAAGCCCAACATGCTAATGCTAATTAGAGGTTAGATGAGGTATTCATCCCGACTGACAACTTGACGTGACTGACGTGGTGCTATGCTGAACTAGTATCTCTAGAAGGTTCTATGTATTACGATCTGCTTATAGTCATCTGATTGTCTATGTTTCTGATCTTTGCATTATCGAAAGCGTATTATGGTTCTCATCTTGTGATCATGTTTATTTGCTTCTTGGTTTTGAGATTGATGCATTTGCTATTAGATTGTAATCAATAGGGAATAAAATTCACAAAACTTCATTAAGGTGTGGTTATTCGTGACTGAAAGGTCATGATTGCGCCGAATGTTATTAATGACTAAAGTAAAGTATATTTTGGTGTTAACTGTTGACAATGTTATTGACATATTGATTGACATATTGATTAGTTATCTCGTCCTACGGTGTCTCACCACTGGGCCCAAAGATTCATCGGCCTAAAACGAGTCCTGATGTGTATAAATTAACATAGACGGACGCGTTAACACTCTCATTAATATTACCTCTATCTAAACATCCTATCATCTCTCATGCACACTATTTGTTTACACATTTGTATGCTTCTGTGGCCCACTCTCCCCTTCTTTTTCTCTTTCTCATACACTCTCTCTGCTCCTTTCTCTAGAGTTCATTCACCACTTCATACACAAACTACCTGTCTCTCCCTATCTATTCTGTGCAGCTCTCACCCCATTTATTCACCATATTACATAATTCCACTACATAGATACACTAACAACCACACAATTCCACCCAACACAATTCCACAACTAGCAATTAAATTCAACTCACATAATTCCACCACAATTCATATACAGCCACTACACTACAAACAAACATAGATAAAAAACATTGTCACCTACAATACTGTTATAACCCACATGTGTTGTGTATATATTTGTAGTTATACACCAGTATAGCATGTATATATTTATTATTTTTTTGTTGATAAAAACATTACTCATTAAGTTGTACTTAGATGTGCAATCCGCACTAGTTATTTGTAAATGGTACGTTCCGAGGTTCCTTTGAATGTAAGGGTAATGGTATACCCAGGAGTCTGCCTTAGAATGTTGATTGAGGGGTTTTGTGAGGACCTGGAACGGTGAAGACGGTGTACAAGGAGTCTCCCAATAAATCAAGTTGGAAACCTTCGTTTTTGCTATCGTTTTTCTACATTTTTATGGTGACGAGGATGGGATAGCTGTGCAGGGGACAGTGAACGCTCCTTGCCCCTGACTACTTCCACTGTTTCTGTTGGAGAGTGTCAATTACAGAAAAGGACTTTCTCCTATCTTGAGACCGCGGGTCCAGTGTTCCGGGTTCCTAGGCAGGGCATTTTGAGGCTGGTTGTGCTCCAATCTGGAAGATTTGTGATCTGGGCTTTGTTTCATTGGTGTGTGTGGCACTTGCTGAGTGCAGAACTCTTTATAAAGAGTGTCCAGCGTGTCGGCGCGTCTGTGTGGAGCATGTGTCGGGCAGCTGCATTTTCTTGCGGGATCAGCATCTTGCGAAGGACACACTTCGGTGGCTTGTGATTCCTGGCTGATCGGTGAACTGCTCATGCATCGGCCGAGGTCCGAGGCCGAAGTCGTGGTGGCGCCTTTCTGCTCCGGTTGTGCTGAGTTCTTAGGAGAGGAGTCGCTGCCAGCGAGACTAAGAACAGCGCTTCCTCAGCGTTCAACCAGCAGGATGCACGTGACCCAGGCAAGGCGGAGTCAAGTCCCGGTAGAGGGCTCGTTGTAGAAAACACTATAGCGTGTTGTCTGAATCTTATTCCTGTGGGAATTGCCAGGGTTATTTTTGGTGTACTTTTGTATTTCCAGTCAACATTTTGACGCTCCACAGATACAGGAATGTCGGGAATCCACTGTTGTAATGTGTGACTGAATTATTATTATTATTTTTTTTTCTTCCTTATCTTTTCCTCTTATATGCAGTTTCTTGGGAATGTTTGACTCCAGGTGAGTTGGAGTCTCAATCATATCTTGATGCAAGCTCTGGGGGCACCTGTGCTAGGCTGTTCCAGAGTTGGACAAATTTGTAAATTCATCACATGGTGGCATAGTAATTAACTGTATACATTCCACAGAAACTCATGTTGGATGTAAAGAAATATCTTCAGTAGTAGAAAAGATGACATATTTTCACAGCAGGTGTGGTGTTGTGCATGATATAATTGTTAGTCTTCATAGTATCCCTGCCAATTGCTTGCAGGATTTCCTAGGGAACTTACACATTGTATTTTATTTCACCATGGCGGCAGCGAGTATGTCGCAGCCTCCTCCATTCCTGAGTGAGTTGGGTGAACCTAATCTTCCGTGGAAGGAATGGGTAGAACTTTTTGACTCATATTTGATAGCCATTAGGGGAAAAATTCACAGCTTTATGGAAACAGCACATTTTATTACACAATCTAGGTATTCAGGGACGTAAGGTGTATGAAAGCTTGATGGACTTCGATGAAGAAGAGGAGGATGAGCAAGAAGGTTTAGATGACTATGAAAAAATGATCAGGAAATTGGAAAGTCATTTTGGACACAAAGTCAATGTAGTATTAGAAAGGCATACATTTTTTAGTAGAGCAGAGGGTAAAGATGAAAAAGTGTCTAGTTACATTGCATGTCTTAGGGGTTTGGCCAACACGTCTGAATTCGGAATTCTGGAAGACTCCCTCATTCGAGATCAGTTAGTAAGATGTACAAACAATCTCAAGATTCAGTAGAAATTGTTGGTCTGCAATCCGGCCCTAAAGGAAGCTGTTGACATAGCTAAAGACATAGAACACACAGTTGAGTGTATGAAGCTAATTAAACACTCCCCAGTGAATGATGAGGTAAGGGAAGTGAAAACATAATCCAATCAGGAGGACAAGGAGTTAAGTCAGGAAGGAGGCAGTAGAGTTCATGAAGTTTCAATCAAGAAAAACACCACAAATGGCATAGATGTTGGAAAGAGTAAATGCTTTAGATGTGGCAACAGTAGACCCCTGGCCAACAATCCCATGTGTCCAGCTCGGACTTGTTTGTGCCAGAAATGTGGGGCTAGAGGGCATTATGCGCGAGTGTGCAAAAATGAAAAGAGCAAATGTAATGAAAAGAAACCCATACACAAAATTGAAGAGTCTCATGATTTAAAGAACAAATATGTGCTACAATTGAAAGCGACTGACGAGGACAAGCAGGGCAACAACTCTTACCCAACTTGTGATATTGAACTTGATGGCATAGGTGTAAAGGCATTTGCTGACTCTTGCTCTCCTTTTACTTTCATGGATTGCAGTGTGCATGAAAAATATTTCCAAGATAAAGTGTATAGGTTCAACCTCCAGACATCTCTCCTGGGGTTTATAATAATGACCCTATACCCTTGAAGGGCATGTTAAAGTTACAGATAACTTTTAAGGACCATCAAACTAAAGGTAATGTATATTTTGCAAACAGGGGATCCAATTTATTTGGATGGAAGCATCAAAAGGAGGTGGGCATCAAATTGGTTCCTAACACTGAGGAACAAGTTCTTTTTGTAGGTGAGCCTAAATGTGGGGAAGGTGTGTGTGAAGAATTCCCTGAATTGTTTGAAGACAGATTAGGGTGTTGAAGGATTATCAACACCTAATAAAGATAAAAGAGGGTGATACACCTGTAGTTCACAAAGTGAGACCCGTTCCGTACCTCAGGCAGGAACCGTTGAACAAGAGTTGAACAAAATGGAAAAACTAGGTGTCATAGAACCTATTGAAAGTTCTTTGCGGTTGGTCCCCATTGTAGTTACCAAGAAACCTGGGGACAGAGGCATGCACGTGTGTGTGGATTTGAGGGACCTTAATTCCAACATATGGGTCGACAGATTTCCCCTACCCAGGATAAACGTGATGTTAAGTACTATGGGCCCAGCTAGATACTTCAGTGTGATAGATCTATCTTCTTCATACCATCAGGTAGAACTTCATCCTTCATCTGGGTCACTCACCTCATGTATTACTCCGTATGGGGCTTTCAGGTATTGCAGAAAGATGTTTGGTTTGGCCTCCGCTGCAGCAGTTTTCCAGCGAATTATGCAGAGTGTATTGCAGGAAATAGATCAGGTACTGTGTTTCCAGGATGATATCCTAATCTATGGAGTTACTGAGAAAGAGCATGATTCCACCTTGAGAAAAGTTTTCCAAGCATTGGGGTGTGCAGGAATGACCATTCGTAGGGACAAGTGCCAAATAGGTGTGGAATCAGTTGAATATCTCGGCCATAGAATAACAAGCGAAGGGGTGGAACCTAAATGTGATCTTGTAGTAGCTGTGAAAGAAGCTCAAGCACCCACCAACAAGCAGGAACTCAGGTCCTTTTTGGAGCTAGCTGAGTACATGGCAAAGTTCGTATACAACTTTGCCAAAGTCACAACTCCTATGAGAACATTACTAAAGAAGAATATTCCATTTGATTGGAATTTGGATTCTCAGGCGGCTTTTGTGAGGATAAAGGAGGCCATTATTACATCCCCCAAATTGAGTAACTTTGATTCCAGGAGGAAAGCTATAGTAACTCACTCGTATGTTCACCACCAAAGGAAGAGAACACGCCACTCCACGCATTGCTAAATGGATACTGGGGTTGGAAGGTTTTAATTTCAGGGTGGAATATGTTCCAGGAAAAAGAACATGATAGCAGACTTTTTATCAAGATCAGTGAGGAAGGGCGAGATGGAGGAAGATACCAACCTCCTTGAACTGGTACTGCATGTAGACCTTGCTGGTCTTACTAGAGACGAATGGGTTGAGGGAACCAGAAATGACCATGTATTAGTAATGTTAAAGGAGAAAATAGTCAGGGGTTGGCCTGAGAGATTGAAAAATCTGGAAGAAGAACTGAAGGGGTATTGGGAACTAAAATCGGAACTTCATATTTCTGATGACATGGTGATGAGAGGAGAGATAATAATACCTCCCTGAGTGTTATGGGATAAACTCATTACCTTAGCCCATGAAGGTCATCTGGTAAGGAACCTCACAAAAAACAAACTCAGGGCCACTTACTGGTTCCCCACCATGAATAGATGAGTGGAGAACACTGTAAGAGAGTGCATTAAGTGTGCTGCAAGTGATAAGACCAAAGTAACACGGAGAGCTCCTTTATCGCCTATTGAAGTCCCAAATAAACCATGGGACAAATTAGGATTGGACGTTTTAGGTCCGTTAGCTCAGTTGGGGGTCAATGGAAGATTCATATTGGTGTTGGTCGATTACCATTCACATTGGAGAATGACCAAAACAGTGAATCAGGTAACCACACAGGAGGTAGTAGCATTCTTAACAGAGGCATTCATGAGTGAGGGTATTCCCAGCACTTTGATAACTGACAATGGCATACAGTTTACGTTGGACGCCATGAAGGAGTTCCTTAACAAATATGGTGTCCACCATTTTATAACTGTATTATATCACCCTCAAGAAAATGGACTAGTTGAGAGAACTAACAGAATGATTAAAGAATGTCTGTAGATGGCAACAGTAGCCCGGGAGTCAGGGAAACTTGCCCTAAAACAGATGTTATGGTCATATCATACCACACCGAACTTAGTTGCAGGAATATCTCCACTTCTCTCACTTAAGGCAGACAACCAGGAACCAAGCTTAATCCAAATTGGTTGGGGGAGGGGACCTCAATGTGTGCAGCACAAGGAAGCTACAGCTTGTGTCCGGCAAAACCAAGAAAAATACAAGAAGTGGTATGATAACAAATTTGGTACTAAGAGTAGACCATGGAAGGTTGGGCAATGGGTTAAGGTTAAACTTCCCGAACCCACCAGGAGAGATGGCAGCAAGTTCTCAAACCCTAAGAGAATCATCAGGGTACAAAAGAATGTGGCAAAGTTGGAGGATGGCAGGGTATGGAGCAAGGACAGGATGTCCTGGCAGCAGGGAACCATTGGTTGGCCCTAGTCGTAGATGTGATGTTGAAGAAGAAGAGGTGTTGGATTGTTGCAGCCAAAGTAATGCAATGAGGACTAGGAGACAACCGTCATGGCACAAGGACTATATGTTAAAAAATGAAGGAAAGGAGATCTGTTATAACCCACATGTGTTGTGTATATATTTGTAGTTTTACACCAGTATAGCATGTATATATTTATTATTTTTTCTGTTGATAAAAACATTACTCATTAAGTTGTACTTAGATGTGAAATCTGTACTAGTTATTAGTACATGGTACATTTCAAGGTTCCTTAGAATGTAAGGGTAATGGCATACCCAGGAGTCTGCCTTAGAATGTTGATTGAGGGGTTTTGTGAGGACCTGGAATGGTGAAGACGGTGTACGAGCAGTCTCCTAAAAAATCAGTCGGAAACCTTTGTACTTGCTATCGTTTTACTACAAATACCAATAGCTATAACTCTTGCAAATGTGAGACCTATTTCATTATAAATGTGTGTTATTCCTATGTAGTCTGATACATCCATGCTGGCATACTTAGCCATCCATTCTTCCTGCCATCAATTCATTTGTACTTTCAGCCACTCACCAATCCACATCCATGAATTTGCCAATCATTGCTGAACCACTTTCACTAATGAATAAGTTAGAATTATTGATTGAGCCAAAGCTTATTTTATGCTATCTTCCCCTTTATTACTTGGCACATTATAGAAAAAAAATGCCCCCCAAAAGGCAGCCATTGGTTCACTCGCACAAACTCTGCAAGCATTGATGGTGCTGTCCACCCTAGTTCAGTACCAGAACTCATGAATCAAGATGTTTAAGTGTTATTGATGTCCCTCACTAGTATTAGTGCAAGCAAGAACAGCACTCATTCATCTGGGAAACTCCTACACTGTGCTTAAGGGCTGAATGACTGGAAAGAGTACAGCTCTTTGAGTGTGCTATAATATGTGTGCAAGAGCACCATAAAAGGAGGTAAGCATTAATGTAATATCACACTCCAGCCAGCTGTGGGTAAATGGAGATTATGGATTGTATTACACAACACATTAAAACAAAGCAGACCTTTTGTAATAGGTCCTACAATGTCGCCAAGAAGTGTTGCTTTTTTAACCTAAAACTTTGGATTATCACAATAAAATGTGACAACATTCGAACCCCACAAAAACCTCAAACCTAGTGTTATAAACAGTGTTTTTACAATTTTGCAGCTAAAGTATATCTATATATATATATATATATATATATATATATATATATATATATATACATGTATATATATATTTATATTTATTAACTAAATTCATCAAAATTATTTCAGAGAGCCCACCAAGAAGCTGGGGATCTCTATAAATCGGCCTGTGAGTCCTCTGCCAGTTAAGCAAAGGCCACGGCCTAGTGGGCTAAATGAGTCTCTTAGTCTGGAAATTCAGGAATTATTCAGGATTCAGTCACAAATAGACAGGAGTAAATAAATTAAATGCTGGACCTTGAAGGGGATATTTTGAGAGAATTAAGGCAATGCAGCACAGCAAATAATGTTGCTGTCTATGTTGCATGAAAGGGAGGGAGCAGAAGTGCACCATGTATTAAAAGAAATGGAAAAGTTCTGCTCTCTGGATGGGCAGGTGCACTTGGGGCTGCCTAGACCCAACTCAGAAACCATAGTGAAAAGCTGTCTGTGTTAAGGTCAAGGTGGATTTTGTACAGAAATTAGTCTATTCCTGGACAAAAAGCCATCATTTGAGTCTATTCCTCTTAATTTGTATGCTGCAGGATGCAAAAGGAGATAAAATATGTTTCTCTGTTCTATCAGCCTCAAGCAGGCATATCATTTTGGCACAAACCCATATCTACAAGTCTTTGTAGGTGAGGATTATTTGTCAAAATCCAAAGGTGGATGTGTGGGAATGTCCATACACCACCCACAGAACGCCCACCTCAAGCAAAGTAAAGCAAGACAGCGCAGTGGGATGCATAGCGTTACTTTTTTATAATGTAATGCAAAACAAATTGCATTGCTTTGCAAATACCCAAAAGGTTTTTAAGTCGGGTCTCCTTGAAAAAGTGGTGCAAAGCTCTCGCAAAATCTGGTCGTGTACACTGGCAATATCCCATAGTTCAGAAAAATCACTTCACTGTTGTTCAGCTTATCAGAGGTCATTCATAGGCTTCAGAGCAAAATAATGAGGCATTTATTATTTCTTTGAAAAAGATAATGCTTCTTGATTTTTTTTTTTACGTTTGCAAGCTAATAATTGGAATATTTCCAAGAAATGTTCGGAAGTCTAATAATGCTCATAGTGCCAGATGCTAGATTGTGCAGGCGTAGGCTGGGTTGAATGTGCTGTCATGTTAGACACACTTGCCAATTTTAAATAGGCTGTGACTAGCTCTGTGCATTTGTCACTCTCTGGGGTGCTTTTATATTTAATTTCTTAATTAGCTTTTGTTTCCAAGCAGTGCTTTTTTTACCTGACAAATTTGATTTTCCACAGTTTACTGCATTCAGAGTCTTGACAGCTCTGCACGTATCCAAAGCCACATGCAAATATCATTTATGGATCGGTGTTAAATGTATTTTCTACACATTGTGACTTTTCATGTTTTCCATTTTTGTTTAGTTCTCAAAATGTATGCCCGATGCACTATTGAACATGATGAATTCGGACACATGGTTACTGAATATTTTACTGCACATGCTGTACTGTAAAACGGCTACTAGAAGGAACAACTAAATAAATCTTTGATGACGGAAAACCATGTCGGGCCATTTTGTATTGTTGTTATTATTATTATTATTATTATTAATAATATGGCTATAGTAGTAGTAGGCATACTAATGATAGTAGCTCTGCAAGTAGGGCTATTAGTGACGATGATATTAGTTATAATAATAATAATAACAATAGTAATGATATTATTATACAGACCGCATTGGCGATTTTTTGCATTCTTATGTGTTGTGAAAATATATATTACTATTACCCAATCTTCTGGTGCTCCAATTCACTGACTTTAGTAGGATGAAAGACCGCGTGAGCTGTGCTGCACACGTGAGCTGCAATAGCTTACCTCACTGATCCATCAGTCGGTATTTGGTTGACATTAATATTTGCTCAAGCCTGTCCCGTAAAATGAGATTAACGTACAAATGAAACAAAGTGTTCTTTCTGCAAAACACGATAAAAACACTAAAAAAGACTAAAAACAGCAGATGGAAATGCTGCTGATCAGAATATGATTCATGGCCAGTTCTACCCACAGGGAAGCTGCTGACCGAAAGTGCTGGATCTCAGAGGCAAAAAACAGAGCTTCAAAAATGTACTACATGAGAAATCCTGTTTTCCTCACAACTTTTATTTAGAAGCAAGCTAGGACTCTTAGGCCCTCATTACGACCTTGGCGGTCGGTGGTAAAGCGGCGGTAAGACCGCAAACAGGCCGGCAAAAAAAAATTGAATTATGACCGCAGCGGTCTTCCGCCACTTCACCATTCCGACCGTCATGGTGGTGAGAACCGCTGGGCTGGAGATTGCGGTCTCCAGCCAGGCGGTCATCACTAGACTGCTGACGGTATCAGGACCCTGCATACCGCCATGGATCTCGGATGGTTGGGAACCGCCATGAGATTCATGGCGGTAGGCACTATCAGTGCCAGGGAATTCCTTCCCTGGCACTGATAGGGGTCTCCCCCACCCCCCCACCCCCACGAACCCTCCCCCAACACCCCCCACCCTCCTGCCACTCCCCAAAGGTGGCACAACCCCCGTCCCCACCCCGACCCCAAACATACACATATACACACTCCTACACGCACACACCCCAACATGCACATATACACACCCCTAAACGCACACATACACCCCGACAACACATTCCCGCACACATACAAACAGACATGCACACTGTCCGACCCGCACACATTTCCCATACACACAGCACCCCCTGCATGCATACACTCACTCACTCACCCCCTCTACACTCTCACACGCACACACCCATGCACGCACACAACACACAACACCCCCTTCCCTAACGGACGATCAACTTATCTTGTCCGGTGATCCTCCGGGAAGGGACGGGATCCATGGGGGCAGCTCCGCCACCAGAACACCGTCACCAGAACACCACCACACCGAATCATGGGACGTGATTCAGTGGGCGGTGTTCTGTTGACATGGCGGTGGAGGTTGAGCAACCTCCACTTTCCCGCCGTCCGCCAGTATGGCTGATAGGAGCTTCCCGTACGAAAAAGGACGGCGGCCTGCTAGCGGTCATAATACGCGGCGCCGAAGACCGCCACCACTGGCGGTCTTCAGCACGGCGGTACCTCAGCAGTCTTGCGAAAAGACCGCCGAGGTCGTAATGACCCCCTTAGTCTCCATATAAATTACAGTTGTAAAATACACGTATGCTGAATAATTCGAAAAGCCCTCATTTTAGAAATAATCTGAATGTCGAACTCCCAACATGAATGCAAACAGTGAATCTGTAGGTCTTCTATAAAAGCAGCCCAATCAGCCAGCCGCCACCAGAATTTGGAAAACCTGCATGTTCTGGGAGGCCTTCTACCAATATCAGGTCCAGTGCATTATCACTTCCCATTAAATGGAATTGGGCCCCAAGACTCTGCAACCTCTGAACCCCTCAGCATCATCACCAGTCTTGAACGCACACATGACTCCTGAAACAACTACTTTCCTGTAGAATTTTACAGAGATTTCTTATTTTTTGCTCAGAACTCAAATGTTTCAAAGTGACCTCAAGATGATATGTTGGTGCTCAAAATCAAAACGTCTTGTTGACAAATTAGCTTTGCCAATGCTTTTTGCCAATGGAATACCACACAAGCAAAAAAAAAACAGATAAAAAGAAAAGAGGTGCAATGAGTTGACTGCATGCATGAGCACCCACACCTTATGACACTGATGTCACCTGCATCATTTTGTAAGCACACAAATGTGATGATATATGAACACCCCTGCATACACAGAAAACATGGAACGAAGCAGGTGCTTTTATATTTTTTTTATTTACCAGTGCAAGCTAGCAGACACCACCTGTAGTGGTAAATAAAAAATGAATTGAGCAAAAGCACTTTTTCACACAGGAGCAGGCCTGGCAGCAAATAGCAGGTGCTGGGCGCTCCTAGAAAATTAAAAATAAATCTTTTTTTGAAGAATCGTGAGGTGTGCAGTGAGCAGGTGGAGTAATGAGTGGCAGGCAGCAATGAGGAGTGAGTGGGGTAGCAATGGATAGGCCTTAGCCTGGAGAGAAATAATAAAAAAGGTGTGGTGGCTGAAACAAAGGAAGAATAGGGAAGAAACACAGAGGGAACAGGGTAAAGGTGGATACTGAAATGGAGAAGTACGGAGCAGGTGGGGAAAGGAGGGAGCATCAGGGAGTGCATTTGGTGTGTGTATTTTGAGTATTTGAGGGGGAGTAGCACACAAGAGACCCCAAGAAAACACAGAGACTTTCATGGAGTGCTTAAAGAAAAAGTTTTCCTCTAAATGTGAGCAGCAGGGGTGACTCCTACACAATGATGGGGGAGCATCGCCCCACTGGCTAAGAGCAAACACCTGAAAAATAAAACAATGTTTCATTATCTCTTTATTTTTCAGCAGCTGGCTCAGCCAGTATGTGCAGGGAGGGGCACGGCTGGGACATGGGAGAGGGGAGGAGGAGCGGAGTGCACTAAGTGCGCTTGTCAGTTTGACCGGCCGGGTTTAAGAAACTGCATAGACCGCAGTGCACTATCTGAGCAGCAGACCAAGCCACTCTGACCAATCCTGGCACTGCTCTCATTCTAGGTATAGTATGAGAGCAGTACCAGGATTGCTAGGGAGCCTGTGCTGGTGTCCAGGGACTGTTGGGACACAGGAGAGCAGAGGAGCGAGGTGGCAGCATCAGGAACAGGCAGTTTTTTAAAAATGTATTCCCTCCTCCCTTTTGTTGCTCACATCCCCTTCATCCTCCCCCCACCCACTCCCTTGAGATTTGCAGCAGCCGCAGCTGGTGAGCAGTGGAAGAATACAAGTCAGCCAATCATAATGATGATAAATAGACTTTGCTCCTGGGGATAAATAAACACAGGAAGAGAAAGGCAAGTCATTGAATAGGAAGCAAGTAACTGAGAGTGACAATAAAACTGATCAGTGGTAAGGAATGCTCTAAACCCACTGTAATTTTCAGGTATGGTGCACAAAAAGTTATTTTGCAAACAGTCAGTAGCCCTGACAAACACCTAAGAAAACGATTAACATCCTTGATCTCCACATTAGCAACAGCAGGCCAAACACACAACAATGCACATAGTAATACATATCTTATTTTGTGCAAAATTCTACCGTGTACATGGTCGATAACAATGATTACATAGTAAGCCCGTCTGGGAGGCCTTGTCCTATAAATGAGCAATGTACACACTTAATTTATTTAATTGGAATTTTCTCGTGGTACAATTCAAAACGGTTTGCCAATTACATACATTTGGAGAACGCCATTGATTACATAAAGGCCAGCATTATAATAAAAATGGCATCACAATGATCGTATGCGGCCGAAACCGCCATCGGCTATGTGCTACATTAAATCCCAAGGCACCAGCAAATCAGTTCTCGGTGCACTCCCTTGCTAATTTCTTCTTGCTAATTTTCGGGTCAGTCTAAAAAAACAAAAGCACCCTTTTATGCTAGCAGAGTGGGCCAGCCACTCATTTCCAGCCCGAGATATTAATAGCTTACTTAGTAGATAACAATATTCCTCCTTTCGCAAGTGTTAATGACGCCTCATCATTGCTTGGCACAGTGAGGCCCCTTGTCTCCTGCTTCAATGTATTGACTCAGGCGCTGTTGGTTTTAGCGAGGCCTGTTTTAATGAATCCATTGCAGGAAGGCATGCCACAGCCAAGCGATAAACAGAAGAAAGCGCGTTGCTATTGGTCCTCCTTTCTAGCAAAATAGCTGAATCAAGCCCCAGCCACTGCTGCCAGCAGACTAGAGTTATGTCCCAAAGCATGGCGTCTGCAGCAGCAGATTGCGCCTACAGATGAGCCCCTCCACTTCATAATACAGACTATTGATCTCCCGCAACTGCGGCTGCCATTAAATGTCCGTATTTGGGCACGAGGGAATCTGTCTGCGACTTGGGAGGGTGATGAATAGCTGTCTAAGTGGCTCCAAGCGTTCAGTTATTTCCTTTTCAATAGGGACACGAGTTGCTATCATTTGAGAAGAGAAAGGCGCGGCGGCAGGCTTGTGGAAGCTCTCTCGTTTTATTGTTGATTGTAACTATTAGACTCCTAAACCTTTGGCAAAGAGCGCGTGCTTGTATTTTTTATCGGATGCGTTTCCGCCTGAGAATGGCTAAGGTGTCGCTTTGAATCAGTCAGATGGAAAATAGGTACTTGTAGATAGGACTGAGGCAAACATGTCTCTTTAAGGACAACTGGTGGAGGTGTCTAGTGGTCCTTGGTGGCTAATGCCTCACCACCACTCCTAAATGCTAAGGCAAGGCTAATTGCCCCAGCTTTGCAAAACAGGAAGGGGCAGATTTACTTAGAAATGAAGCAACGCAGCTCAGCAACCAAGGCCCATAATTATACTTTTTTAGCTCCGCATTTGCGTCATTTTTTGACGCAAAAGCGAATCAAACTTGCAAAATACAATTGTATTTTGTCAGTTTGCGCAGTTTTTGCATCAAAAAGCGGCACAAACGTGGCGCTAAAAAAGTATAAATATGGGCCCAAAATTGCTGTGCTGCGTCGCATTAAAGGGAAACAGCAGGACAGCACCTTGTCTGCAAGGATATGACGAGGCAGCTGTCATCCCCTGCGCTAGTGCACGTTAGGCTGCCTTGCAAAACAGACACAACATTGCATCATAGTGCCCTTGCACCATAGCGCAAGGGTGTGAGCTTGATGTTTAGTATATGTTTTGTACTGGAAGAGTACCCTTCCAGTAAAAAAAATGCCATGCTTAGACATATTTTGAAAGTATTCTAACTCTGTATGTGTTCTGTACATTACAGCACAGATGCAAAGTTAGACAAGTTTTGAGAAGAGAAAACTCTGGTTAACCCTTATGCCTGTCTCTGGAAGGTGTAAATGTCTGGTGCAAAGCTTGTCTACCTTTTTTAGTAGATGGGGTTTTGCATCAAAATTCATGGATGTTTGCATGATGGGAAAACCCATGAAACTCTTTCTTGATGCAAAGGTAGGCAAAGCCTTGCTAGCACTACTTTGCATACTTTAGGCATTCTCTTGTGCCATAAGGTAAATTCCAGTATTTGACTTTGTGCTGGTTTGTGTCACTTTTGTGGGACTACAGGCACAGTCTCAATACATCTGGCCTCAAATAACTAGTCTGGATGTTATTTTTACTACCATCGGCATAAAAACTGTAATTTTGTCTATTGTCTTAAACCCTTTTGCCACCATTAAGTTTTCTCACATCAGTCACTAACAGTGCAATTATGGCATTTCTAACCAATTGACTATAAAATTCACATTACACAGCTCATGTATTGAAGCCATACTAGATACCGGCAGGAGACTTGATCTGCGCAGAACAAACACCTCTGACTGGGAACAATCTGTGTGCAAATGAGTCTCACATGGAAAACAATTGTGTAAAATAGCAAATGAAAAATTTTGAGAATTTTTGCCAACTTTCTGTAATGTGGAATTCGGGAATTTAAGTGAGCAATGTCCTTTTGGTTTGAAACACATACCACTGAGGTAGATTGAATTTAACATGTACAGCCCATAAATACAGTGTGTTATTTTTAGAAATTGGGTATCTAGCTGTCAGAGGTATTCACCCTGTCCAAGTAGGGACCACAGTCCTAGACATGGCGAGTCAGTTACACAACCTAAATTAACTTGTGCTCACCCTTTGGTAGCTTGGCACAGAGCAGTGAAGCTTAACTTAAGAGTCAATGTGTAAAATATTAGTGCAACACCCCCACACCCCCACACACACACAAAGTATCACAATGAAAACACCACAAAAGACTCCACACAGGTTTAGATATATAGAGAATATTTATCTGAGTAAAACAAGATCAAAATGACAAAAATCTAATCAGTGGCAGGAGAGATGTTAAGTTTTTAAGGATTGAATAAGCAATAGTGCTTAGAAGTCACTAGCAGTCAAAAGGTTACTCTAGGTCACAAGGCACCAGTTCAAATCCAAAGTTCAGGCTGACTGAAATGGAGGGTAGGCTGGCTCCAGTAATGAGGCAGGTTCTGCTTAAAACATACCCTGGATGGAGCTTTGTTCGATGTCAAGAATCAACTGCATCACTGCCGAGCTGCACAAAGTGGTCCTGCATCATCATCAAGCTCTATTGAAGTCTAAGAATTGTGTTGTCATCGAGTCACCTTGAGCATCATCATCCGCTGTGCAGGCTGTGGCTCTGAACTCGTTAAGCAGTCCCTGCATTTGACTTGAAGGGCAATGTGGCAAAAAGTTACACACACTCATTGGTGTTTGCAGGAATCAGCTGCAGAACCTGCTTCTGAGCCCTGGAGAGAGGACCTCAGGCAAGAGAAGAACTCCCAGATGTCAGAGTCCAACAGCACCAGGAGAGTTGTGGGTAGTCTTTGATGTCCCTGAGACTGCAGAAGAACAGGGGGCAAGCCAGCAAGCCCTTGGAGACAATCTGCATCCAGCAGGAGGTGTCCAGTCCTTGATCACAGCAGGGCAGAGATCAGTAGACAGCAGCGCAGCACAGCAAAGCAGAGAAACATTACATTGGAATGAGTGGCAATCCTTACAGCACAACAGTCTTTACTCCAATAGAGTTCTTCCAAAGTCCTGTAGTGATCTGGTTTCAGGGAGTCAGAGCACTTGTACTTATACCCAAAAGTGCCTTTGATGTGGGGTGACTTCAACGCAACTCTTTGAAGTGCTCAGGTCCCCCTTTCATTCCAGCCCTGGCTCCAGGCTACCAGTTGAGGGTAGTCAGTACTTTGTGTGGGGCTCAGGCCACTACCCTTAGAAGTGTAAGTGTGAGCCCTTACTATCTGCTCTGCGGAGGAAGAGCCATCATTATGCAGATGCATGCAGAAGCAGTTGAGTGTCCTGTGTTGTGGATGACTGGAGAGAATGCACAAATGTAGCTGTCAACCAGCCCAGTCCAGACTTGTATTAATGACAGGCAGTCAGGCCCATAGAGCAGTGACAACAGAGAAATGCCCACTTTCTAAAAGTGGCATTTCTAAAATAGCAATAATAAATCCGACTTCACCAGTAAAGAGGATTCATCATTACCATTCCATTGATATGAAACATGATGTAGCTTCTCCTTTCTGATCAGGAATTACAGCTTAAAAGTGTAATAAGGAATTCTCAATGCTGACTTATGCGAGGAGTATGCCTCACAGTAATGAAAAATGAAATTGGGAGTTTTTCATTTCCAAGACATGTAAAATCTAAAAGTAGATGTCCTACTTTTACCTACATAGCACCCTGCCCTATGTAATAAAAAGGGAGCTTAAGGCTTGGAAAGAGGTTTTAATTGCCAAGTTGAGATGGCAGTGAAACTACACACATGCTCTGCAATGGCAAGCCTGAGATATGTTTACAGGGCTACTTGGGTATGTGGCACAATCAGATGCTGGAGGCCAACTAATAGCATTTAATTTATAGGCCCTTGGTAAATGACATACCACTTTGCATGGGACTTACAAATAAATTAAATATGCCAATTGTGGGTGCACCAATTTTATCATGGTTAGGGGAGAAGCAAATAAACTTTAACACTGGTTAACAGTGGGAAAGTGCTCTGAGTTCTAAGGCTAACAAAAAGATATATAAGAAACAGGAGGCGAAACACAAAATGTCTGGGGTAACAGCAGGGGCGTAGCTTCAGGGGAATGTGTTTGGGGTATGACATGCCCTTAATAATTATCTGGTGAATAGTTGGGTACAAGTGCTTTCAGTCATGTTTGGTGAGGTGTCTGTCGGATTGTACATGAGATTTTTGCATGCACATACTGACAAAAGTCATTTTCTCCTGTTCATCTCTGTTTTGAAAGTCCTAAAAGTGTTGATCATTTTACAAAATATTATTCATCTCACTCAGTACTCATACCAATCCACATTCCTCTCCCTTTCTGCTGCCCCTTAAGCCTCTCTCATGCCCCTTGCTTGTCGTATAATGTATTTTAACATTATATTCCAGTGTGATTTACAGGAAATCTGAAGCTCATAACCTCCAAACGTACTGACCAAGCTACACCCGTGGGTAACAGTTTAACAGTTATTCTATTAAGGACTGGTGTCCCACAGATGGGCTTTGTTTTAGAATTAATCCAATAACTGGAATGATCTTCATTCCTAATTATGGTATACCACAATATCATCTTGCTTAATGGCATTTTAACCTTCTGGAGCCATATTACAGATATGATGCATTTTCCTTGTTTGCAATGATTGCACCTTGGAAAAGATGTGCCCTGTGCAAACAAGGAAAGTGTGCCGTATTAGAATGAATGTGCTGCCCCAGGGCAGCACATTCAAGTGAAATACAGAGTGACTTTGAAGCAGCTGCTCCATGTTTCATTGTGCAGGTGGCAGCTTGCCTGCACTTTTAAGAGGGGTTAAAGATCCATTTGCAGGCAGGTGCAGTAAGTGATTGCACCCATCTGCAAGGGGATGTTTGGGGGATCCATAGGATCCTCTTAGCCCCTCCAGAGGACTGCCATCGGGGGGTGTACTGAGAGTGTATCACATTTTTGTGACACACTGTCAGTGCTCCTCCTGAAAGTTTCTTTGCCTTTGTGCCCGCGTCTATAATACTGCATGGGTGCAGAGGCAAAGAGAGTTCCTCATTTGTATGGCACCATGCCCCTATGCACATAGGGGAACACCCTCTGAAGACAGCGCTGGTGATATATTTGAGCCAGCGCTATATGTTTTACAGAAGGGGGTGTCCAAGTGACTGTGGCCCTTCTGTAATACCAAAGTGCCCCGGGAGAGTGCAAAGCACACAAATTGCACCCCCATGGCACTTTGTTTAATACAGTCGCTGATGTCCAGTACCTGTTTTATAGCTTTACGACATTTTAGTCTCTGGATTTTTACCTTTGCCAGCTGTTGACGGGCCATTAGCCTTCACAATGGGCTAACCCGACATCCAGGTTCCTATTGACTTTAAAGGTGTAATATGGATGCAGCCACCAAACCAAACAAGTGTATTGTATCTATAAGAGTACTGATACCAGTCTTCAATTATGTTATGGCAACATCAGGATCCTTCCTTACTATGACCACTGTGTAAAAGGCATTCTGTCTTTCAAAATATGATGAAGATTATGAGTAGCTTGCAACTTCCAAATATTAATGAGTCCTTGTTTTTGAACCGGCATGCATTTTAAAGGCCAGTGGAGATTGACAAAATGGAACGCTCTGCCGTTTCATCCTGTTTGAGACATGCAATCTAGATCTCTTTCACTGTATGACCCCATGATATCTGGTAATGGCTGACCCCTAGGCCTCACACTGTTAAATGATTCATGTGTATTGATTTTCCTGAGTGCATTTTTTAGTGTCATACCATTTTTGTGCGTGTGTTTATTCTGCAACTATGTTATTAAAACAGTAGCATGGTATGACATTCTAAAAGCAACACTGCCCCTCCTCCCACAAATCATTTTTTAAACAATAATTGCCGAAAGCTCTCTACGGTAGCAATCAATACCACATGGTTGTGGACCAAAGAAGGGATGTGCAGTGGCATTAATTGCGTTATTGTTTTAGCTGATACTGAATGGTGAGGGAGCCCACTGAGTTCAGATAGTGTTATAGAACTATAGAAAGCATTGTCTAATTTAAGCCAATGGTTGCACCTGCATATTATTTTAGGGGACTAGGACTTAGTTTTAATCAGCACACTATGGCCCAGAAGAAGAGAGGGGAAAAAAGAGAAGGGAGAAACAGGAAGAAGAAAAAGATAAAAAAACAATGGCAATGAAGAAAAAAGTGTTGAAAAAGAACCCTTAAGAGTTTGATTTAGGAGTAGGGAAATATATTGGTGTATGAAAGAGGCATGAGGTGAAAATAAGTCTAACTAGTCTTGGTATTCAGCAACCCTGACATTTGCAGCGGTTCCAGAGGGATTTTTAGAAAAATGTTGACCTCTGCATTTATACTCATAAAAAGTAGGCACTGACAGAAAGATGTGCGACGCATCCAATCTCATGCAACATTTCCAACATTTTAGATAAAGAAGAAGAATATAATTGTAGTATTGTGAGCACAAAAGGTTATAAAGGTAAAACAAACCAAGAATTCAATATATTTACTATGCAGTCTATTTTTGTTTCTAAGCACAAATAGCAATGCAAACATGGAGGCAGATTTACTAACAGTTCATGCAGTACACCGAAGCAAATTGCTGCATGGCCTTACATGAGTGGAAGAGAGCCGAACAGCACCATACTTACAAAGATATGTTGCTGCTTCGTTCCCTCTTTGTGCTTGTTCTTGAGACACCATTGCACCAGGACATAAGGGTGCTTGCCTTGTTGCCAGTGTTGTGGTCAATATTGATTTTCAGCAGGAGGACATAACTACCTGCACAAAAGCAATCTTTAAAAGTGTATTTCTCCATTTTGGTGTAAGCCCAGGTTTCCATCCTTTAGTAAATCTGGGTTTGCATCAAAATACACGAGTGGATGCTTGGGAATGCCCATGCTCCATCAATGTAATGCCTGTCTGAGGCATGGTAATTCAAGGCCGCGCACGGTGCAGTGTTGCATTACTTTGTGGCTGAAAAGTGATGCAAATCCACGAAAATCTTGATTTGAGTGGCTTTGTAAACGTCAGTTCGACACTTGCAGTGCCTTGTGTTGACGTTCATGACTCAAGGACAACACAAGTGTATAGTAAAACTGGGCAATGATTTCTTAGTGCTTGAGTCTACCTTAGCCTCTACCATTGAAATTACTTGGCAGGGGAGGAACACATTATGTGGCAGGGTTAACTAAATCAGCAATGCAGCAAAACCTATTTACAATGCTTGCTCTGTTTGGGCAGAGGGCTCACCTCATTAGTAACAGTTTAATTCCCAAATACAGCAATTACCAAAAGAAATGTGATCTGTCATTGAAAGGTGAAGGGTCAGACACTGTGGGGCATCATGCATAGCAGCGTTTTTTTAACTTTTGATGCATATGATTTAGAAACAAAATCAGTTTTTTTGCTATCCTGGAAATTATGTGGCAGAAGATAGATAAGTTGTCAAATGTGGCAATCCACAACTATACAAAAATGCAGCTGCAGTGGTTTTAAGTGTAGCATCCCTCTTGTCTCCGGTTACATTGAAACTTGTGTCACAGGTGTAACCAAAACTGAGGGGGAACCCACTGTGAAGTATGTTATATAAACCCATACTTCAAGACAGGATTTCGTAAATAAATGGGAGCAGGCACCCGAAATTTTAAAATGAACGTAGCTTTCGCGTGGTGGAGATGACGGTGAGTGAGACCTGTTGCACTGAAGCAGGAGCTATGGATCCCTCGCACCACAATAGATGAAAAGCCCTGTGTCTCCCCCTCGAATTAGGTGCCTTGCAAGACTATGATGAACTGATGGAAAACAGGTCTCGTTGGCTATCTAAAACAAAATAGGTGATCCGTGGCATTCTCGTGAAATATAAGAAGCACAAGGGAGGTCCAAAATGATATTCCTTGAGACTAAAAAGCCTAAAAAAATACTTCGGAATAGAGTGAAAAAGCAGGCCTGAGAGGATTTTAGAGTAAGCGAAGATCTGACAACATGGACTTGCGAACAGAAACTAACTGGTGGTTGATTGGATGAATTTGCTTTTGAGGACTATACGGTGCTTTAAACCTCCATTTGCTGACAGCCAATTCATAGTTTTCCTCGATTTTCCCAAGTAGAAAAACTATTGCCGTGGCACATTCAAACTTAGCACTTTATATTGAAAATAGCCTGTCTTGTAAAAATAAATGGTATTGGTCTGATTCACAAAGTCATCTGCAAGTGTACGTTTCAATTACGTGCTCAAATCAATGGGATTTCAACTGCAGTGGATTTAAAAAGGCGCCCTTAAAATTGGAAAAAAAGTATACAGTCGTATTGTTAACATCCAATGGTATAATGTTACGTGTAAGGATTAGGGAGTCGGTGTTTGAAAGTGAGTTTAGCACGGAAAGTTTGTGAAAACCGACAAGCACGTGAGTGTATTGTTATTCACAGGCCTGTCTCTGAATTCTTTGGATTCTGGAAATACTCTTTGGTTCACTGTACCTCCAAAAGTCATAAGGGTGAAGGAAAAGGGGCTTAGCCATGGGAGAAATGCTTTCCCTGTGGAGCAAAAAAAATGTGCAGTTGCCCAAAGAGGCTGTCTTTCCCTTTGTTTATTCATACAGAGAATACAAAAATGCAACAGAGAGATACCAACACCAAAGACAAAAATCCTAAAACTTTTCTAGGATTACACTTTGAAAGCTGTGATTCGTGCAGTTTTCCGGGCAAAATCTGGAAAATGTGGGTGAACAAAGCACACAACAAACAAATCTTGAACACATCTCTTTGTGAAATTCATGAATAGTCCATGAATAAAAAAGACTAAGGGGGTCAGGCGGTCAAAGGCGCTTACCGCCGTGCAGAAGACCGCCAATACACCGCCGTGGCCGCGGAATCCCGCCACAGCTATTATGACACACATCTCGGAATCCGCCGAAATTCAGACACCCACACAACTCCACCACACCAAAGGTCAGTGTTAAACTGGCAAAAACAAAACCTCCACCTCAACAGAAACACGCCCATGCTAATATGACCCAACCGCGGTATTCCATTGGCGGTACACACCGCCGCACTCAAAATACACACACATCTCTAAAACACTGCCACATTGGACAATTACAAATACACACACCTGATACACATACACACACCACTCCCACACACCCAATACAATATAAAACACACACCCACATCACCCACAAACCCCTACGACCAGAAATTTAGATGAAGGCCAGAGAGACAGCACAGCAAAGACAACCCCACCATACAGAGGCACACAACACCATCACCCACACAACATCCACGCACAAAACACCACACACCACTACACATCACCACACACATCAACACTCACACCGCCCCACACATCACACACACCACCCCATGGCACGCCAAAGACACCCCCGCTTTTCCGAGGAGGAGCTCAAGGTCATGGTGGAGGAAATTGTCCAGGTAGAGCCACAGCTATTTGGCTCACAGGTGCAGCACACATCCATAGCCAGGAAGATGGAGCTATGGCGAAGAATAGTGGACAGGGTCAACGCTGTGGGACAACACCCAAGAAATCGGGAGGACATCAGGAAGAGGTGGAACGACCTACGGGGGAAGGTGCGTTCAAAGGTCACCAGGCACAACATCGCTGTTCAGCGGACTGGCGGCGGACCCCCACCTCCTCCCCCACAACTAACAACATGGGAGGAGCAAGTCTTGACCATCATGCATCCAGAGGGCCTCGGAGGAGTCGGTGGAGGAATGGACACTGGTGAGTCAAATCTTAACTATCAGATCCCCCACCCTCACACCCTCCCCTATCACCCCAACTCCTCACTAATGTACTAATAACACAAACTTCACATCCCAACACCAAGCCCTGCATGACACAACTAAGCATGGACACCCATCACCAAAGCATGGCCACTGCACATACCCATAACAACCCCCTAACCATCATCACACAAGCCCCCACACAGGAATGCTTGCACTGGGGTACACAAACACCCACCCATTGCACACCATCACACACACACATGCAATAATCATGCTCTTATGCCCCTGCAGGATCACGATGGACCGTCACCACACCGGAGGGTCCAGACAACTCCACTCCACCCACAGAAGAGGCCCACAGTGACAATAGCAGCTCTGCCCTACTGGAGCCTGATGACCAGCCCGGACCATCGTGGGTCACGGGACAGTCGGTTCCCCTTGCACAGCCCAACACTGACCTTCCACCCTCTGGTAACACCAGCACAGCACCCACCCAGCGGGACCAAACCTCCGTACTCAGGACAGGTCAATCAGCGGTGTGTCCACCACTAAAGGGAACCCAGGATAACCCACCACCCCAACAACAACAGGCACTTGGGGGCAGTGGTAGTGGGCACACGGTCCAGGGGATGGAGGCACAGGAACACAGGGGAACTGGGAGGGCTGCTGTGCGACAGGGGGCGGACAGGCCAAGGGAACCCACCCTCCACGAGGCCCTCTCCTCCATCATGGGAGCATACCACCACTCCCAGGAGATGATGGCGATGGTCCTGGTCAAGTTTCAGGAGACCCAGCGCCTGCAGGAGGACCAGTGTTTGGGGTTCAGGGAGGAGCTCAGGACCATCAGCTCTGCCTTGGGTACCATCGTAGGGGTGCTGAAGGACATACAGCAGACCATGAGGGACACCGTGGCACTCCAAGGGGCCCCTGACAATAGCCAGGACGATGAACTGGCCACCACCTCCGCCGGCGCTAGTGGACAGGACGCCCCACCACAGGACCACCACACCAGCACCCCACCCCCTGCAGACGGACAACCACTCAGCAAGTGGTCCCTGAGAGCCAGGAACAGGACAGAACAAGATGGCAAGACCCCCGCCAGGAAATGAGACCACCCTGATTGTCCCCCCACTGTCCCACTTTGTTACCCTGTCCATACTTAAACTGCCCCAGCTCCACTTCCTATGCCCATATGGGCAGTGCACCTGTGAGACTAATAGACTGGACTCTGCCATGGACATTCCTCCGCCATCACCATTTTACAACCCCCCTCCATTTTTGAACACTTCAATAAACACCCTTGAAACACAAAACAATCTGGAGTCAGTCTATGATTTGGTAAAATGTAATATCTATGACAGTGTCAAAATGCGTCGTTAGATGTAAAGGCAACATACCAATGTCACACATCACAAGTTCTTGAAGGATGCAAGCAGATGACACACATTGGTAACCACACCTGTGAAACCGTAATGGAAAGAAACAACTCAGTTACCAAATAATCCCATGAAATTACACACAGGATAGGATAGAGGAGGACGTGTGACAGTGAATATAATGGTAAAAATGAAAATGTTCTCACCTGTGTGTCACTGGAAATATTGCTGTATGACTGACTCCCTGTTGTCGTTGTCTTCTTCCTCAGCTTCCTCCTCATCACTGTCAACAGGCTCCACAGCTGCCACAACACCGTCATCTGGACCATCCTCCTGTAGAAAAGGCACCTGGCATTGCAAAACAAGATTGTGAAGCATCGAGCAGGCGATGATGATCTGGCACACCTTCTTCGGTGAGTAGAATAGGGAACCACCTGTCATATGGAGGCACCTGAACCTGGCCTTCAGGAGGCCGAAGGTGCGTTCGATCACCCTCCTAGTCCGCCCATGGGCCTCATTGTAGCGTTCCTCTTCCCTGGTCCTGGGATTCCTCACTGGGGTCAGTACTCAGGACAGGTTGGGGTAACCAGAGTCCCGTAATAGCCACACACGGTGCCTCTGGAGTTGACCCATCATATCAGGGATGCTGCTATTCCGCAGGATGTAGGCGTCATGCACTGAGCCAGGGAACATAGCATTTACCTGGGAGATGTACTGGTCTGCCAAACATACCATCTGTACATTCATGAAATGATAACTCTTCCTGTTCCTGTGCACCTGTTTATTCCTGTGGGGGGGGGGACCAGAGCTACATGGGTCCCATCAATGGCACCTATGATGTTGGGGATATGTCCAAGGACATAGAAGTCACCTTTCACTGTAGCCAAATCTTCCACCTCAGGGAAAATGATGTATCTCCTTACGTGTTTCAGCAGTGCAGACAACACTCTGGACAATACGTTGGAAAACATAAGCTGGGACATCCCTGATGCCATGGCCACTGTTGTCTGAAATGACCCACTTGCAAGGAAATGGAGCACTGACAGCACCTGCACATCAGGGGGGATGCCAGTGGGATGGCGGATTGGTGACATCAGGTCTGGCTCCAACTGGGTACATAGTTCCTGGATTGTGGTACGGTCAAACCTGTAGGTGACGAGTAAATGTCGCTCCTCCATTGTCAACAGGTCCACCAGCGGTCGGTACACCGGAGGATTCCGCCATCTTCTCAATGTCCCAGCTGACGGCGCCTAGGAAGGACAACAGCGACGATCAAGTCAATTTTTTTCAAGGTATGTACCGACAGTTACACAGAAGACGACACCAAACACAAAACCCTTCCTTTATGTGTGTTGAGTGTAGGCCTAGCTATGTGTGACACAGAAGTAAATGAAGCCATGTGGGCCCCTGAAATGGCGGCTGCCTGACCTCTAAACTGGGACAATGAGATTGTGGGGTAACTGCGTTGGCGTTGCACACCGTCGCGGTAGGCGGTCGTAAATGCTACATTGGTTAACATAGGACCCTATGGGTCCCAGGAGCCAATGAACAGGTGTGCCGGCGGTGATGATACACACCACCGCGGACGTCACCGCCACGGACTTGACTGCCATTTTCTATCTGATCAATCACTAGATACTTGATCTTTGACAGGAGAGGACCTACACTGCAAGTGCTGCTGTGACCTCGGTCTGGAAGAGACAATGGCTGCTGCGTCTGGGGAAAGGGCCCCTGCCGTCACTGCTCAGGAGTTGGAGAAACTGGTAGACGGGGTCCTCCCCAAGTACACGCTACTCTACGGTCCTCCAGACCAACAGGTGAGTACACAGGGAGCAAGTTGTATGGGCTATGCCTGTGTGGAGATTGCTTGTTGTAAGAAGGAAGGGGGCACAGTTCTGCATGCATGAATGACTGTGAATGCATGTGCCACATGGCAAGGGTAGGGTTGTGGGCCACTCACTTCGACGGTGAAGTTGATAATGACTTCTCTTCTCCCCCTGTACATGTCATGTGGGTCAGCGCCCACCAGAAGAAGTATCTTTGGCGTGCCATCGCCAAGGACGTCCGGACTCTGGGGGTCCACCAGAGACGGGGCACCCACTGCCGGAAAAGATGGGAGGACATTTGCCGCTGGAGCAAGAAGACGACGGAGGCTCAGCTGGGGATGGCCTCCCAACGTGGGAGGGGTGCCCGTCGCACCATGAACCCCCTGATGTTCCGGATCCTGGCGGTGGCCTACCCTGAGTTGGATGGGAGCTTCAGGGCATCACAGCAGACACAAGGGGGTGAGTACACTCTCAATCTGTGGAATTTGCGCGCAGTGGAGAGGTCTGGGTGGGGGAGGAGGCCTGTGGGTGTACCTAGCCCAGGCAAAAAAACATAGACTAGGCCCCTCCGTAATGCAGGCCATGTGGCCCTCCACCCCACGCAGTAGAGTGCCAAGTACAGGTATACATGCCCCTGTGGCATCCATGTGTGCAGATGTCGACCATAGCCATGTAGGCCAGATCCCAGAAATTGCATCTGCAGAGGCCAGAAGCACGGCTTAGTGCAGGGGGCAGCTGTGTCTGTATTTTCCGCCAACAGTAGCGGTATGCCATGCACTCAACCTGTCTATCTTCTGTCCCCCCCCCCTCTTTTTGTGGTCTCCCTGTTCTTTTGTGCATCAGCATCATCAGGCGGAGGTACAGTGGCACCGGAGCATTAGGGAGCTGCATCCCACATGGCCATGGAGGGCCACACCACGGACTCAGAATGCACCAGTGGGACGGAGGGCGAGGGGAGCTTCATGTCGGTCACCGGATCACCAAGCAGTGACACAGACTTGTCCGCCAATGTGAGTTCCCTTGTGGTGGTGGCACCATCTGTGCGCCCCAATTCTACAGGTACAGCTGCCACCTCCCCTACCGGCACCGCCCTCCCAGCAGCCTTTCAGCGTTCACCCGTGCCCGCTCACCCAGGAGGGTGGGCATCACCTTCGCCCCAGGCACCTCAGGCCCTGCCCCAGTCACCCCTTCTGCCCTCAGTGAGGAGGCCATTGACCTCCTCAGGTCACTCACTGTTGGGCAGTCTACCATTGTGAATGCCATCCAGGGTGTAGAAAGGGAGTTGCAACACGGTAATGCATTCCTGGAGGGCATTTATTCTGGTCAGGCTGTCTTTCAGCGAACACTGCGATCTCTGGCCTCAGCACTGATGGCAGCCATTGTCCCTGTTTCTAGCCTCCCCCCTACAACCTCCTCCACCCAGACCCAATCCCCTGTACCCCAGCCCATCCCAAGCACACCTACAGACCAGCATGCACACAAGTCAACACACAAGGGAAGCTCAGGCAAACATAGGCACCACACAACCCACAGGCACACACACAAGCATCACCCACATGCAGACACAGCAACATCCACTGCCTCCACTGTGTCCCCCTCCTCTTCTCCCTCCTCCCTCCCAGTGTCGTCTACACTCTCACCTGCATGCACTACATTTACAGGCACAAGGAGTTGCACCAGAACACCCAGCACCACACCCCGCTCACCTGCACTCACCACCTCCACTCCCATTTACACGTCCCCTGTGTCCTCTCCCAGTGTGTCTGTGACGCCCCCTCCCAAAGTACACAAACGCGGGCACCCACACACCCAACATCCATCCACCTCACGACAGCCTCCAGTACCTGCACCTGCACTCAAAACACCTAAAGTGACGCCTCCTACAACCACCTCCTCTTCCTCCACTCCCAGACCCCCTCCAACTACCCATCCCAGTGTTCGTCAGAAACTGTCACTCTGTAAAGTTGACCTTTTTGCCCCCACCCCCACCCCTCCAATTCATCAGTCCCATCGTAGCGCCTCAGCCAAAAAGCCTCCAATACCAGTGGTGCCTGTTCAAGGTGTGTGGAGTGCACCGGCCACCAGGGCAGGCAGTATGACCCGGAGCCAAGGCACTGGCAGCCCACCCACTGTAAAGGCTCTGAAATTGGAAAGTGGCCGACGGGACCCTGTGAAGACTCCTGGAGGCAAAACAACTCACGGGGGTCCCAGGGGGATTGCAGAGTCAGCTGTGACTCCTCCAAAGGTGGGGAAGGGCCAGAGGAAGTCTGCACAGCCTGTTGTGAGCATCACAGCGGCAAAGGGAGGCATCCTTCCCGGCGGTCGGGACTCCACCGCCAGCACCGTTGTCACTGGTCCAGAGACCATAGCCAGAGTCATTGCCCAGGAGGGCCCAAGTATCGTCACTGGCCAGGAGACCACTGCCACCGCCGGAGTCAGTGCCCAGGAGGGCCCAAGTATCGTCACTGGTCAGAAGACCACCACCACCGCCAGAGTCATTGCCCAGGAGGGCCCAAGTATCGTCACTGGTCAGGAGACCACCGCCACCGCTAGAGTCATTGCCCAGGAGGGCCCAAGTATCCTCACTGGTCAGGAGACCACCACCAGAGTCATTGCCCAGGAGGGCCCAAGTATCGTGACTGGTCAGGAGACCACCGCTGGAGTCATTGCCCAGGAGGGCCCAAGTATCGTCACTGGTCAGGAGACCACCGCCAGAGTCATTGCCCAGGAGGGCCCAAGTATCGTCACTGGTCAGGAGACCACCGCCACCGCCGGAGTCAGTGCCCAGGATGGCCCCGGCTGCCACAGCCCCGCTGAGCTATGAGGAAACGTCATGCCACACACCAATGCCCAATCCAGGGAACGTCATGCCACACACCAATGCCCAGTCCAGGGAACATCATGCCACACACCAATGCCTGTTCCAGATCCGCCATGGCAAAGCACCGCTGAGCAGTCCTGAAGCGCCATGGCAAAGCACTGCTGAACAGTCCTGAAACGCCATGGCAAAGCACCGCTGAACAGTCCTGAAATGCCATGGCAAAGCACCGCTGAACAGTCCTGAAACCGCCATGGCAAAGCACCGCTGAACAGACCAGAGACCGCCATGGCAAAGCACCGCTGAACAGTCCAGAGACCGCCATGGCAAAGCACCGCTGAACAGTCCTGAAACCGCCATGGCAAGGCACCGCTGAACAGTCCTGAAACTGCCATGGCAAAGCACCGCTGAACAGGGCATGCACCGGGGAAGAATGAAAAGACTGCCACATCAAGCATCGTTATCCCATGTGTAGCTGGGACAGTCACGGGACAGGAACTTTCACGGGGAGACTAATCCAGTCTGGGCACCAGTCCCCTCCAGAGCCAATGGAGGCTGTTATCTACTTGCGAAGCTGTGGCTTTGCACTCCCCAGGATGGTACAGAGGGCAACCCACCCACTGTGGAGACTTGAGAGACTGTGGCTTTGCACTCCCAAGGCTACATCAATGGGCATGGAGCCCCGTCGTGGATGTGGCTTTGCACTCATCCAGCTGAGGTGCCCCCCCTTTCTTTCCCCCTGAGGTGCCTGTAGTATTTCTATCTGATGCCCCGGCAGTGTTCTCTCCGATTGTGGACAGGTATCTTTTGTGGGCCTCGCCCATGCATTTTTGGACTAGTGGTGCACGGACATTGATATGTGCATATCTGCACTACTTCTCGTAATATATATATTTTTGAATGATTTTATAATATATCTGTATATATTTGAGACATGTATATTGATACATTACAATGTTTGAACTGATTTTATTTTGTCTTTGCATTCTTCCGGGGGGATTGTGGGTTGTTACTGTGATTTTTGTACATGCATTGGTGTGTGTGTTGAAATATGCGAGGGTGGGGGTGTTGCGTGTGTGTGTCCCTAACTTTTGCCTCCCCCCTCCCCTATGTCGTAGGTGCAGTACTCACCGTTGTCTTCGCCCGCGCCGGCGTTGGTCTTCGTAGATGAGTAGGAATACAAGGGCCGGTAGAATGTGTAATTCCGGCTCCATGGAATCCTCCTTCCTCGTGGGATGTGTTCAGGTGAGCGTTTTCCCATTGCAGTAACTGTTTCCGCTGTGTTTTTATCCACGGTGAATCCGCCCCGGAAAAGGTAGCAGATTGGTAGGTTGTGATAGTATGGGCGGTACATTGTTCTCCGCCTGTCTGTTGGCGGTGACCGCCGCGCTGCTTGTCTGTACCGCCGTGGCGGGCGGTGTGTTAAAGTGGCTGTCTTTGTTGGCGGTTTCCGCCAGGGTCATAATTCCCTTTTTTTGTCCGCCGGCCTGTTTGCGGTATTGCCGCTCCTTTAACAAAGTCCGCCAGGGTTGTAATGACCCCCTAAGGATCTGATTTACGAAAAATGTCTCTGCACCCATTGCAGCACCACTTTTATTGCGCCTGTTAGCGCCCCCTAATGCCACCATGTGTGCGCCATATCTCACCATGGGGGCAGGGGTGCTCCTGTAATGACATTAAGTATGTTTGACCACTGACTTTGTGTTTCACCACTGTGCATAGTAGTTGTTCAATGTTCACCAGTAGCACATTACATTTTGTATGCGGTTTAGCTGCCTATTTGCCTTAACGTGGCTTTAGACATTACATTCTGTATCCAGTTTAGCTGCCCATTGGCTTTGACGTGGCATTAGACATTTTGCATTCAGTTTAGCTGCCTATTGGCTTTATCGTGGCATTAGACATTGCAGTTGAGACATTGCATATGAGCTATGTTTTTCCACATGGTAAACCAAGCTTGTGTTTTTCATAGATTCTCTCACCGAACCCTAGCATGATAAGGAAGCGCATATTTTGTGTTTTTCTCTAGTGCAGCCTTGGGGAAAATAATCCTTGAAGACTTGGCCAACCTTCGACGCTTGTTTTCTTCCAACTCTGACCTACAATAGCCAGCATGTTTTGACCATTAGAGGGAAGAGCCTGTTAGCAGGCTTTTTCATTATAAAAGGTGTCCCTGGGCAGCAGCGAAGGGGAATTTCCAGAGACTTCAGTCAGGAGCGGACATCAGCTTCCTGACCTGTCCCGTATGGGTGGAAAATCTCTTTCTCGCAGTTGAATAGGAGTCATCAACTTGCAGGCATGAGAAAGATGAAGAGCAGTGATAGGCCCTATGGTGATTAATTTTGACTTTTTTTCTTTGCTTTGAAGTTATGCTATTATATAATCACATGTATTTGCAGAGTACATTGCAATTGAGAATCATTTAGATATATTTTCCTTTCATTGCTGTGAATATTTTTTAACGTGTACCTCCAACCTACTAATCTCCTCTCTCGGGAACCTCGTGGTGAAGTAATAATAAATGTCTTCTTTAAACTAAGAAGTGCATTCCAGAGATTGTTTTCAGCTACGTCATTAGTGAAAGCAAAACAGCTCCTCCGCTAAGGCGGAGGAGCGTCGCCCCACTGGTTTTCCTACAAAGAAAAAACAAAACGATAAAAACGTACACATTGTTATGATTTCATTTTTCCTTGTAAGGGGTGGGGCTAGGCTGGAGAGAGGGAGGGGGCCCGAGGAAGGCTATATGCATACAAAGTGCGCATGTCGTTTTGGTCGGCCGTGTTGGGCAGGACAAAAAGACGTGCTCTTGGCATGTTCTCCACCCGGCTGTAAAGGACAGCCGGGTAAAGAACATGCATAGACTCCCATTGCCAGTCTGAGCGGCGAAGCAAGCCGCTCAGACTAATCACAATGCTGCATCACAAATTTTGACACTAGTCCTGCAAAGCCTATAAAGGCCCAATGTAAACACTGGTGTGTACCCTTTCAACACTTGCTCTGAACTGATGTTAAAAGTGTAGAACAAAATGACACAAAGAAATCTCTAAGATTTCTTTGTGCCATTTTTTTGGTCCCCCTAAAGGGGTAACTCTCCCTTTGCATACATCATGCCTGGCACATGCATAATGGAGCGCAAAGGGTTACAAAGTGTTGCAATGCATGCACCAGGGCAGACAACACTCTGATCAACATGTTAAACAACATTGGCTGAGACATCCCTGATGCCATGGTCACTGTTGTTTGTAAGGAACCACTTGCCAGGAAATGAAGCACTGACAGGACCTGCACTAGAGGGGGGGATACCACTGGGTTATTAGATAACAGACATCAGGTCTGGCTCCAATTGGGCACACAGTTCTTGGATTGTGGCACAATCAAGTCTGTAGGTAATGATAATGTGCCTTTCCTCCATTGTCGCTAGGTCCACTAGGGGTCTGTACACCGGAGGATGCCGTCATCTCATAATCTGCCTCAGCGGTTGAAGCCTATGGAAGAGAACGGTGAGCAGAGGGTCTTATTCACACTTATATTGCACTAATAATGAATAGTTTACTTTACCGAAACAGCATGTGAACTCGAGAGTCCGTTAATGTGCCAATGTCTGCTGTGAAGCAGTTAGGTGCCATGCCCTGTGCCCACCTGAAATAGCGGCTGCCTGACCTGTGAGGAGAGACAAGTGGAAATGAGGTAATTGCGCTGGCGTTGTGCGCCGTCGCAGTAGGCGGTCGATGACGGCCGTGCAAATTCGCAATGGTTATCATTGGGCCCTATGGGTTCCAGTAGACAATGGCGATGTACTCCGGCGGTGATGGTACGCCCTCACTTGCTACCTGGCCTTCAACAGGAGAGGACCTACACTGCAAGTGCTGCTGTGACCTGTGTCTGGAAGCGACAATGGCTCATGTGTCTGGGGAAAGGGCCCCTGGCTTCTCTGCGGAGGAGTTAGAGAAACTGGTGGATGGGGTCCTACCCCAGTACACGTTACTCTATCGTCCTTCAGACAAACAAGCGAGTACACTGTAAGCATGATGCGTGTGCCATGAATGTATGGAGTGCTATGTGTGTAAGCCACATGTAGGGGGGGCACAGGGGTCCTGGCCAGAGTGCAGCATGTAAGGTGGTAATGTATGTGCGTCAGGGGATGTGTGGGATCTGGTGGGCAATGAGTATGACAGTCCGAATGGGTGAAAAATTCCCTTTTCTACTGTCTTTTCCCTGCAGGTCAGCGCCCACCAGAAAAAGCGTATTTGGTGTGCCATCGCCAAGGAGGTGGGGACCCTGGGTGTCTTTGACAGGTGGAGCACCCACTGCCGCAAGAGGTGGGAGGACCTGCGCGGCCGGGCAAAGAAGATGGTGGAGGCCCAGCTAGGACTGGCCTCCCAACGAGGAAGGGGTGCCTGTCACAGCATGACCCCCCCTGATGTTTCGCATCCTGGAGGTGGCCTATCTGGAGTTGGAAGGGCGCTTGAGGGCATCACAGCAGCCACAAGGGAGTGAGTACAGAATCTGAAACATGACTTTGCGTGAGTTAGGAGGTACCTGGGTGGGGGATGTGGGCTGTGGGTGCCCCTAGGCCAGGGCGAACATTACAGGGTGGGTCCCTTGTTGGGCAGGCTCAGTATCACTCCTACCCCAATAGTGTTGGCAGCCATGAACTCCTGGGCAGGGTCCTGTGGATTTCAGGTGTGCAGCTAATGGCGTTAGTCATTGAACCCCATGGGCTGGTGACTGTCTTAGTAAATGGTTGGACATGGCCTAGTGCATAGGACTGATCACTGTGTGTTGTGTACGCCAACGGTAGTGGTGTTGCTGGCATTGACCAAGTGTATCCTCTGTCTCCCCCCCACTTTTTGTTTTGTCACCCTGTCCTTGTGTGCATTAGCATCATTGGAGGAGGAGCAGAGGCACCGGTGATGGAGGGAGCTGCATCCCACATGGCCCATGAGGCCGAATCCACCGAGGGTGAGGGCACCAGTGGGACTGAGGGCGAGGGGAGCACCACAACAGGGACAGGAAGGGAGACCACAGACAGCGACTCCTCCTCCAATGGAAGCTCCCTGGTGGCGGCGGACACCTCTGTGCCCACCCCAACAACAGGTACAGCCGCCAACCCCCCTGCCAGCACTGCCCTCCCAGCAGCCCCTCAGCGTGTCTCCTATGCCCGTTCATCCTAGAGGGTGGGCATCTCCTTAGCCCCTGGCACCTCAGGCCCTGCACCAGTCAGCCCTTCTGCCCTCAGTGAGAAGGCTATTGACCTCCTGAGATCCCTCTCTGTTGGGCAGTCAACCATACTGAATGCTATCCAGGGTGTAGTAGGCATTTGCAACAAACAAATGCATATCTGGAGGGCATTCACTCCTGCGTGGCTGCCCAACAGAGAGCATTTCAGGCTCTGTCCTCAGCACTGATAGCAGCCCTTGTCCCTGTGTCTAGCCTCCCCCCTCCAACTTCCTCTACCCAGACCCAACCCCCTTAACCCCAGCCTTTCCCAGGCACACCTTCAGACCACCATTCACCCAAATCAACACACAAAGGTGGCTCAGGCAAACGTAAGCACCACACTTCATCTCACAGGCTCTCACACAAACACCATCCCCATGCAGACACACCAACATCCACTGCCTCCACCGTGTCCCCCTCCTCCTCTTCATCCACTTCCCTCCCAGTATTGTCTCCACCCACACCTGCATGCGCTACATCCTCATCCACTACCTCCATCACCAGCATGCCCGTCACTACACACCTTTTACTGGCAATCACCACCCCCACATCCATGCACACGTCCCATGTGTCCTCTCCAAGTGTGTCTGTGACCCCTCTTCCCAAAGTACACAAACGCAAGCACTCACAAAACTCAGCAGAAAGACACCTCCTACAACCACTCCCTCTTCCTCCACTCCCAAACCCTCTCCATTTTCCCGCCCCAGTGTGTCTAAAAAACGTTTCCTGGCAAACATTGACCTGCTCCCTACCCCTTCCCCGTCCTTCCCCTCAGGCAAGGGTGTCCAGAACCCAGGCCAACACCTCAACCACCAAGTCGGCGCCCGCTGTGGTACCTGCAACTCAAAGGGGCATCAAGGGGGCACCCGTCAGGCCAGCCAGTGTGCCACCGACTCCTGCAAAGGACCATACCATACTGCCACCTGCCAAGGTGAAGACGGGGACAGCATGCACTAAGGGCAAGAAGCACGACCCACCCACTCCAAAACTGCAGCTGCCAGAGCCAAGGTCCCAACAGCAGCTGCCAAGGTTAAGAAGGGGCAGAAAAGCCAAGGCAAGGCACCTCAGGCATCGGGGCCTTCAGGTGGGGGCCTGGTGGCCACCATCAGGATCGACAGCCCCGCCACCTGCAACGCGGGCAGCACCGCCAGCATTCCCACGCAAGCACCACCACCTGCACCGCCACTGCCATCACTACTGTCAGCAGCAGCATCCCCAGTGGCCAGCCGTCAGAGGCTGCAGGAAAAGGGCTGGTGCCTCCCGCCACCACTGGAAGCACCTGCACCACGGCCAGCATCGCTAGCATCCCTGCTGCAAGCACCTCCACCTGCACCGCTGACAGTAGGACCACTAACAGCAGCAGCAGCCCCAGTGTGCATCCGTCCGGGGCTGCAGGAGACGGGCTGGAGCCTCCCGCCACCACTGGCAACACCCCCACCGGCACTGCAACAACCACCAATTTGCAGCCTTAGTCGCCGCAGGATGGAGTCTGGCCTTGCGTCCATGGACTTTCCTGCTACCTGTCCCCTGCAAATTTCGTGTCTCAGACACCCAGGTGAGGGAATGTGAACTGCCACACCCCATGTGCTGCATTATTGGGCACCAAGCCCCCTCCAGACCCAGTGGAGAAAGGCATCCACTCATCCAATCGTTGACAGGATGAAGCAGACTGGGCACAATGCCCCTTCCAGACCCAGTGGAGGAAGGCATCCACTCACCCAATCCTTGGCAGGATGAAGCAGACTGTGTACAATGCCCCCTCCAGAACCTGTGGAGAAAGACATCCACTCACCCAATCCTTGGCAGGATGAAGCAGACTGGGCAAAATACCCTCTCTAGAACCTGTGAAGACAGGCATCCACTCACCCACTCCTTGGCAGGCTGAAGCAGACGGGGCACCAAGCCCCCTCCTAAACCTGTGAAGACAGGCATCCACTCATCCAATCCTTGGCTGGATGAAGCAGACTGGGCACCAAGCCCCCTCCAGAACCTGTGAAGACAGGCATCCACTTGAGAGACTGTGGCCTTGCATTCCCCAGGACCAAGCAGTGGGCAAACCACCCACTTGAGAGACTGTAACTTTGCACTCCCCAGGACCCAGCATTGGGCAAACCACCTACTTGAGAGACTGTGGCTTTGCACTCCCCAGGACCAAGCAGAGAGACTGTGGCTTTGCACTCCCCAGGACCATGCAGTGGGCATGGAGCCCACTCGAGGAGCAGTGGCGTTATTCCATCTTCCAGCTGAGGTGCCCCCTCCTTCCCCATCCCCCTGAGGTGCCTGTGTGTTTTCAACCTGATGCCCCAGCAGTGTTCTCCCCGCATTAAGGCAGGAGTCAAGTGTGGGCTTGGCCCATGGTTTTTGGCCCAGTGGGCCACGGACATTTGCGATGGACAATGTAAAGCCTTATGTACATATTGTATATTTTTGTGAATACTGTTTTTTGAATCCTTACGTATATCTGACTATTTCTAAAATATCACTATTTAAGTCAATTCCTTTTGTCCTTGCATTCTTCCAGGGGGTTACGGGGTGTAAACGTAATGTTGCTGCATGTGTTTGTGTGTATGGTGTTGTGAGTGAGGGTGGGGGTGTTGCGTGTTGCATGTGTGTGTCACTCTCTTCCCCCTCCCCTGTGTGCTAGGTGCAGTACTCACCGTGGTCGTCGCCGCCGGCCTTTGATATTCTTGGTGTATGAGGAGGTACATCAGCATGGGAAGGACCTGTAACTCGTGCTCCATGGCATCCTGGTTCTTCGTTGAGTGTCGAAAGGTGAGTGGTTTCCCTTCCAAACACTGTTTCTTCCATGCTTTTGATGGCGTTGGTACCACCGCGGAAAAGCTGGTGGATTGGTGGGTTGTAATGGCAGTCGGAGTGTTAAAGTGACTGTCTATGATGGCGGTTTCCGCCGTGGTCGTGATCCAATTTTTTTTACCGCTGGTCTGTTGGCGGTATTACCACCGCTTTAACATCGACCGCCAGGGTTGTAATGAAGGCCAATATAACTTACCCTCCATGCATATGCATTTTAGGGGGGAAACGTCCTAAACAACATGGCCTTAAACCACGCGGACATTTACCATGCAAGCGGAGCAATGCTTGTCTAAACCACAACTGCCTTTTTCTCTACCTTAACCAATCATGTTCCTGCACCAGGCATATGAAAGGTTAAGGCAGAGATAAGGCAGAGAGCGGTCTAGTGGTGTGGAAAGGAGAGGAGGAAGGCTCCAAAGAGGAGGTGGTGGGGTAATTGAGGCTAGGGCAGGGTTGGGAGTAATTTGTAGGAGTGGGGAGTGGATTTAGGGCTTAGGGTGGTTGGGAGGCTTGGTGTAGTTTATTTTATTAGGGGCGGGGTGGGGGGTCAGGTATTTTCTTTTTTGAGATTAGGGTATAGTTAATTTTTTAGGGCTTGGAGTGGGTGGGGATTGGGGTAGTTTATTTATTAAGGGCTGGGGTCGGGGGGTCAGTGTAGTTAGTTTGTTTAGAGGTGGGGAAGGTTTAAGGAAGAGCAGGAGGATCAAGAGAGGACACAGTGAGGTAAGTAGGGCTGGGATTGAGGTAGTTTTTTTTTAGAGCTTAGGGTGGGTGGGGGGTCGGGTAGTTTATTATTTAGGGCTTAGGGTGGGTGGAGGGTCGGGGTAGTTTAGTTTTTAGGGGCAGTTGCAGGGGTCAGTATGGTTTATTTTTTAGAGGTAGTGAAGGTTTAAGGAAGGGCAGAAAGGAGAGGAGGGAGGATTCGGAGAGGACACAGTGAGAAGTAGGGCTGGGGCAGGGTTTTGGTGGTAGTTTTTAGCTGTGGGGTAGATTTCCATCTTAGGGTGGGTGGTGGGGTCCAGGTAGTTTATATTTTAGTGGCGGTGGTTTATTTTTTAGGGCTTTTTCACTGTAGTTTAGTTAATAGGGGTGGGGGAAGGTTCAAGGGTTCAGGGTGGGTGGGGGTGTCAGGGTAGTTATTTTATGTAACCAGGGGCCAGGGCTTTTTGGGGGTAGGTTTTTAGGGGTGGGAGTAGTTTGGGGCCTCAGGACAGGTGGGGGGTTAGGGTAGTTTTTTTAGGGTAAGAGGTGGGGTTGTATAACCCAACTATGCATGCCATTTCTACATATTCCTTTACTAAGCATACTTTTACAACCAAATTCATTGTAAAGGCATACGTGGTAAAGGCATTCGTGGAAAAGACGCAGTTGTGTTTCTGACCACGTTGTCGTACAACCATTTTGGGGAGCCTAGAGTGGCAAATTTTAGGGGATGACAGCGCTTTAAACAGTAAGTTACTGATATCCTGTATTTTCTGTGTAATCCAAATTCTATTTGAATTTGTGAGCGCAAGGTCAAATTGGGTTGATGAAATAGAGAGCGATAGGCATTACACAGTACAAAAGCCAGCAAAAGAGATAACATTCTTGGAAATTCAACCAGAGCGTAAGACGAACTTGCTTTTAGCTTTGACCTTCTAATGGACAAAATCAGGTGTAACAAATGTTTGTCTAAAAAAACACATGTCAGGTGAATGTTTTACTTCTTATCCCTGAGTTATGACAATTGAGACTCTCTTTCAATCGGTCCACATGGCCTATTATAAGTATGGCTCTTGGTGTTCACTGGAAGGAGACACATTTCTTTTCCCCGAAAGGAAGTTTCCCTACTTGGCTAACCGGCATAGGTTTCTGCTGATTCAGCCCCCTGAAATACGTACAAAATTTAAGAAAGAGTAACTTATTGAAGCAGTAACCTGACATTTATCCCAAATAACCCAGCTAGCATAAGGGTATGCCCATGGATGACAGTGTACACAATAAGAAACCAGTGACACTGAATACATTTCATACAGATTTAACTCATGATTATTGCTGTTGCAAGGTGCCGTCGATGTCTACAGCATTTTTCGAGAGGTGCTAGAACTTGCAATAGTAAACTAGGGGTGTGGTGCCTTTTACCTACATAACATACAGAGGCCCATATTTATACTTTTTGCCAGCGCAGTTTTGCGTCAAAAATATTACCGCTGGGTAACGCCATTTTGGTGTGCCGTGCGGGCGTCATATTTATACTTTGACGCACGGTGGCGCAAACAACAGGTGGGAGTCATTATTTTTGACGCACACCGCAGCATCAAGTCGTAAAGGAAAATGACGTTAACGCGGCGGAAATGACTGCGGGTCAATTTACGACACCGCAAACCGGATATGCGAACCAGCGAACACAGCCATTTCACCAGAGGAGAGCCAAAATGGATCCCAGATGCCACTACAGACCCCAGGAAGATGACAGCAGACCAGGAACTAGCCAGGAGGACCCACACAAGAACCAGGACACATTTAAGAAGAAAAGAAAGTGTCGCTTTAGTGCAGAGGAGCAGGAAATTCTGGTTAAAGAGGTGACGGAACACCAGCACCAACTGTTTGTCACATCAAATTGCCAATCAGGAGGAGAGAGGCCATATGGCAAAAAATTGTCGACAAGATTAACAGTGTGGCTGAAGTACGCACAACAGTCATCGATTGCAAGAAACGCTGGCATGACTGCAAGCGCAGAACCAAGGAAAAGATGGCCAGGAACAGGAAGGCAGCACTGCAGACTGGAGGTGGGAGTCCAGCACACCAGGAGGCCATGGACCACATGGAGGAGATGGTTGCAGCCGTCATCCCTGAGGAGATCGTCACAGGGATTCAAGGACAGGACAGCGCAGACTACCACGAAACAATGCACATGCAGGGTAAGTCGCATGGGGAATTAAAATGCAATATGTCATCTACAACGGGGGGATACCGACCACTAAATGCGTGGAAGTCATCTAATACATGGAGTGGCATGGGTAAAGGGGCACGGCAGGGGGCATGGCCCGTTCTGAGAAGACCTGGGGCTCACCATTAGACAACACCAACAACAGTCCCATGGGGGCATGCTGTCATGCCAACGATGGAGCAAAGGGAAAGCCACGACAGGAGGGAAGGCCACTACGTCAAACTGACATCCTGGCACACGTCAGCCAACATACCCCCTACATTAACTAGGGCCCTATTAGCAATTCTCTAGCCATACCGACAACTGCAATGTAACTGCGACAACAGTTGCCACTACCACCCCTGCTCTGTGTGCAGCTCAAGTAGCCAATGGCAGTAACCTCCACATGGATCATAAACACCTAAATTAGGGGGTGAGGATGACAACTGCAACAATCTCCAGAAACAAGACAAAGGCCCCAGTACTCTCAAATGTCAATGCCCATAGTTGTCGCAAACATCAACCAATGTAAACAACAATAGGAGCTACACAGCACTAAGGACACACCCATGCTGCATATGTCAGGGTTCATCCTGTGCCTGGGTAACAAGGCAACATCCCAAATGTCATACTGCTCAGACAACAGCATTGAGGAGGGGACACATAACTGGTCACTGAAATACACCTGCACAGTCAGAGGAGGAAATAGGACACTGATACGACTATCAGGGCAATCCAATGTAACACACATTCCCCAACATCAGCAGGACACATTAACAATGTCAACATCCATATCGGATCGTAACATTGCCATGCATAGGATATGCCACATGTCAATGACATTTAAGTGGATATGAACGATCAGAGATTGGGGTAGATCCAGATTGTTAAGTGTGCTGCCAGGGCCATCAGTACACCCACAGCCAGTGAAAGGTCTCACCATGAGAATGGATGTACACAGAGGGTCGAGTAGGAAAAGAAGGTGGCAATTCTCTTTTTGGCATAAATCAACACCTAGAGGCGATGAGGCTGACAAGTCTGATAACTCAATAACATACATGTGACACACAGGTGGGCCATAGGCCTGGAAGAATGCCCATCTGAAGGACTGGAGAAATTAACACAAAACAAGATCACAAAGTGAATTCATCAAAAGGTAGGCACGTCACATCAAAACTGCCACAACACAGACACACTAATTGTACCCTGTTTCATTGCAGAGGAAGATGGATCTCCTGCCGATATGCCTGTCCCAGATTTCCCTGATGACATGGATGACGAGCCGATAAACATTCCCCAGGTTACCATCCAAAAGGTCCTTGAAACTCTCCAGACCCCACCTTCAGTCACAAGGAGGAGCACAGAACAAGCAGCCATTGCAGAGGAACCACCCACCACCCCAATTGTAAGACCTGCCAGCTCCAATACAGCTGAGGACTCAGACGACACTGGTACCAGCTTTGAGAGAACTGTAGTTGGAGTACAGCGGGAGCTGGCCAAGGAGGTGCGGGTGGGGATGCAGAATATGGCAGCCAGACTTGAGGGGATGCGTTTGTGCATGATGTCATCTGCAAATCAGGCAGCAGCTATGCAAGCCCTAACATCTATCTTGCAGGAATTGCAGAAAACCTAGAAGGAAATCAGCACAGCTGCAATACAGTTGACCCAACACCTGCAACAGCAATCCTGTCAACGCGTGCACGAATGCAACATTGAACCCCTCAGAGCCGACCTGGCTGCCTACCATCGTGATGTGGCTGCTATTCTCAAGAACCAGCATATCCTCCTTGCTGCAGCACTGCCCTTAAGACCTTCACAGGTAGCAACGACCAGGATGTCTGACTCCACATCTTCTAACACTCAGGTGTGTTTTGCCCCTTCACAACCAAGAACAACAAGGACAAAGCAGGCAACACACACATCAGAAGAAGAAGACATGGAACAGATCACATTCACAAGGAAAATGACCCGGAAGCACTAGTCCCTGCAACATGGCCAACTATTACCAAGGCCCTGCGCTTTGTAACTTGCCAGTCTTGAAACAACTGTACTCAAGCACTGTTCTGCAAACCACTGTATATCTTGCAACCGAGCCCAGTGACTGTCTCTCTCCTACTCATTGGCTAAGTCTGTCCCTCTGCACTGTCTGAAACAGCAACCCCAGCATGTCAAAAGCATTTTGGTAAACCCTTGTGTTGGATCACAATGTAAAATGTCACTATAATGGACTCACAATCATGGACAATGTACAGATAGCACTACAGCACTTTTCAATAAATAGCACTTACACAACAAATCTGTCTCTGGGTAATGTGACATATCAACTGTGCAGTAGATAACTGAAATATGCATACTGTCAAATTATGTAGCTTGTCAATACAACTGCCCTGATAATATGTAGTCAGAGAAATCTGCACAGTGCCCATGATTGCATCATACTCTGCCCATCCTGAGGGACAAATCTCATGAACTGAGAAACCATACACCATCATGCAGTGTTGGACAGAAGAATGCTTCCTCAACGGATAACTAAGTCATCCTATAGTGTTAGCAAAATGTTGTCAACATGCAAAAATAACACAATAAACATGCCACACTTATCTAAGTAAACAATAAAAAAACTGCATAAATGAAGGTGTCTGAGTTAACATACAAATAGGTAATCATGCCAAACTGTATCACAAATGATGTATGAGGGTCATGAAGACAAGAATACAATATTGCCAATCAGAAATCATCTTATAAGGGTGTGCATGATCATCACACTGCAGTCAGACCTAAAACTGTTTCCCCAATATCAAGTCTGGAAGCACTGTTAGTGACTTTGAAAACACACTTATCAACAGAAACACATTGGGAACCATATTAACTGTGATTGGTGGTTGCAACAAAGGGTCGACACTTTGCAAGGAAGCTCTGGGCTAGCTGCCAATCGTACAGCTCAGTTGGGATTTGTTTGTAGCATAGGACACAGCTGTTATAGTACCAAATTGATGTACACTGAATCCAAACCCATGATCAAGTACCATTCAACACATACTATTAAGGGGTAACCAAAAATGTATTAAATGCTAACCATAGATGAGGAAACTGAAGGAAAAATCTTACCTACCCTAATCTACCCTGACTACTCATTACCCACAACTGTCCCTAACTAACATAAGCTACACTTACTTATCACATGTAACAAAACATTCTAAACATCTACCCTCCACCCCCCTTATGAGACGGGACACATGGAGGACAACACATACTAACCTAAACACATACTATACTATCCTAAACAAATATATATATATATATATATATATATATATTTTTTTTTTGGTATTTTCTTTTTTTTTACACACAAGAACCCCAACATAGCACACACATGTAATAAGTAAAAAAAGAAACAAGCAGGCCCCCCCACCCCACACCCACTAACACTAACTAAACTAACAGCATATACTAACCTAACACTAAGCCCCCTAAACCCACTAACTATAAGAACAAGGAAAGAGGAGGGAGGGGAGAGAATCATGTCCATCAAAAAAAGTGTCTAGAGGTTGGCCCTCCGGAGGGTCCTCTTAATGTCCTTGACCCGCCGTTTAATGTGCCGCACGTCCCGGCTCAGGTGGCTCAACTTGCGCAGCACTTTGTCCATCTTATGTTCCGTTCTGTTGAAGGCTGCCGGGTCAACAGATGGAGTAGTGGCAGTCTAGGTACCGGTGGAAGAGGTCTGTGTGGGCTGTCCTGCACCGGTGGCAATGCTGGGGCAAGGAAGTCCAGCAGATGTTGGACCAACAGTGGCAGCTGTGTGTGGGGCCACCTGGCTCTGATTGGTGGTTGTGCTGGTGGTGGCTGTGGTGGGCAAAGCAGGCCCACCCTGTGGGAAGGCTCGCCATGCCCCGGATGCCCGTTCATGGCGATATCGCTGGGCCATCCTCCGGAACCCCGACTCCACCAGCAGGATGTGCTGGTACCGCATGGCCTGGTGCTGAAATTCACGGACCTGGTCTGGAGTCATGTTAGCAGCTGTGAAGACAAATGCAGATATGCTACATTAGTAACTGCATTGTGTGAAACGGCACAGCAAGTTAATCAGACATTACATCTACTGTACTTGTAACAGCTCATATCACAATACAGAGCATTGAATGTCCCTGAGGAAGTATATGGCAGGCCAGACTACAAAGGTCACATCACACAAAGTACATCCATAACCTACAAGATGGGTAATAACTGGCTTTGACTTGCAATCTGAGTTCTGACAGTTATCATCTAAGAATCATGCTGCATATCCTCCGCCAAGAGCTGGGATACAAATGTCAGTGTACGGAAAACAAAACTAAAGCTACATGGTCTGCAAGATGTAACTGGACTTGCCAGTATAGTACCAAGTGCCAAACCTGAGTGTGTATACTAGTATGCAACCAAACCGTCACGTATTCACATGTATGTGTAATATACTGGTAGCATCAGTACTAGGTACCCCATTCACAAACCCATGGCCATGTTTGATGGGGGGCGGTGGATACACAACTATAATTTGCCAACAGCATGTACACTGAGGAGTGTATAGGAAACTCCACACATGTTTGTCTCTACAGACACACCACATGTAAGGTCTATCTACAATTAGGAGTCAGCAAACCCTAGAGCACTCATAGGGTCAGACATGTCAGGAAATGCAGAACTTAGTACACAACATATACTTCCAGTGAGGCCTGACTTACATCAGACACAGAGTTGCTAGAACACCCATGATCATGAATTGCATGCACACCTAGGCCATTGCACTCAGGTTCCACAGACTTGATGCACTACATGTGGAAGTACATGCTGCTAGGAGGTTCTACCTACTGTTTCAAACTTACGTAGGTAAATAGGGAAGCAGATGTCTATTGGAAAGCTATTAGTTCTACCAATCTTAGAGAATGTGGGTCTGACAGGCTGACTAAATTGGGGCTGACTTCCATTGTGACTCTTGGTGATACAAGTGTCATACACATGACTATCCCCTGTACTCACAGTGGGGCCTACAGGGATGTCCTACAATCCCTACATGATACCATTGGATATGCATTGGCAAACTCAAAACATGTGAGAACTGCATTCCCACTCATGGAACAAGTGAAAAGCTTGCCCAACGCATCACACCTTGCTATGCGTCCAACTCACACAAGTCCATAACCAGCAAACACGACACATAACAGACATATCAACACTTTCTGGAGTGGTTGGGGTCCTCAAATGTCGCCACCTCTCCCACAGTGTAGGGTGCCGGTCCACCTGTAAGGTATGGAAGGAAGAAATGTGCTCAAAATCTGTGCACAGTGCAACAATTTCATAAACATTTACAATGTGTAGGCATAATAATGAAATGGCAGCCATTCAGACATGATGGTACTGGATCTGATATATCACGGCCAACTTGTACATAGCATGGGTCTCCTGTGACAGTTACACACATATCTGCACACATACATTGGCCCTAACTATCATGTGGTTGCAAACATGCCCCATAATTGGTGAGCACTAAGAAATATGGAGTGTAATCATCTCATCATGTGCATCCAAGAGAGACATCCAAAGCCTGGTTACTTGAGGACTGCATTACCAGTCAAACATGCCTTGTGGCCATGACACATTTCTTGCACATAGGCCCAATGTACAGAGGGAGGGGCAGGGACTTTTGTAAGCCATCCTGTTGTTACAGTATAGTCAATTAATGTGGCCCAGCTATGGTGATTTGCACCAACCATGGAGATGAGAAGCCATGTGCAAACACTTGGACTGCCATCCATATTTGGATTGTGGCTCAACTAATTCCAACAAACATCTTAAGATGTTAGCTGAGGGCACCTTAAACCTTTTCACAATGTTTTCAAATCAAGAACTGACATGCATCCAAAAAGATCAAGGAACACAATAATCCCACACATTCATAGTACTTCTGTGAACGCTTTCCTTCCACACTCACCAGACTCACATGAGACATATGTCTGAGCCACTTTGCTATTATCAATTGACGTGAAGGCAGCACTCATTTTCTGCATCATGTAGTGATTCTAAAGTCAGTCTAGCAATTGTGTCAACATAGTTGGCCTAAATGTTGGTACATCTGTACTTCTCTGTCAATAGTACCCTATATAGACATGATTGGCTCCTATTTTGTTAGCTGTTCTGACAAAAAGGCCGCACCAATTTCCTTCATGGAAAAGTAACCTGTAAGTTTGCTGAGCACGTGCAACCTGACAGCTAGCAATTGTGATCCTTGCCATAGTGCATCAATGATCCCCTTATATTTCCCCAGCATTACACACAGTCAGCAAGTTAGCTGGCAGACATTGCACTAATCCCCTGATGTCACTACAGAGCATTTAATCGTGCACATTAACATAAGTCATACTCACCAACAGTGCCACCAATCATGATTCCCAGGTGGTCCAAGAGATCCTGCTCCCCGGTGATGAGGTCAGCCCACCAGTGCTTCAGCTGGTGGACCCTCCTCTGGCTGGCATACACACGCTGCAGGTGATGCAGCACCTTTCCTCACCGGATTCTGCGCGCCTCTGTCGGATACCCCTGTATGACCCTGCCCCCTTCCTGGATCATGAGCGGCAAAAAAATGCGTCACCAGCCAGATGAAGCCCCCCAACTCCTCTTCCCCCATCCTGCCAAGATGTGGCCTACCAGACATACTTATAAGTGACGATAAGGAATAGGGGTAAAAGAAATAGAAAGGGGAAAAGGGTGCCATACCCCTGATCAGCTGCAAGAGAAAAGTAATGGGATCATGTTGATGTAGCTGGCACTATTGAAAAGACCTTTCATGGCAGTAGTTGTCTTGTGTTGTGTGTGACTCTTTTGTGTACTAATGTGGCATCCTATGCTTGTAGGCTGTACCATCTGCATTGTGTTGTTTCCTTGGCTGAACGAGTGTTTGTCTGCTAACTGTTTGTCAGCAGTATGTTTTGGGATTTGCAGTACAGTGTGCCCTCCCTGGCATTGTGACTTGTGATACAGGTGTCCGTGTGTCTTCACTGGGGATGAGATGATAGTTCCATGCACAGTTAAAATTGAAAGTATTGTTAACACGTTCATATCAAAGTACCCTGGACATCCCATACCTTGAAACTTATGCAATGTATTAATGTAAAGGTCATTGGGACACCACACTCATTAACGTCTTAACATTAGGCTGTACAGTAATTTCCGATGTGTGACAGGTTAAATGGTGACTTAAGAAACATGGCTAGTGATGTCACAACCTCAGTGTGTTCCTGTTGACATGTTGCTGTTGTGGTGTATGTGTTGTGTGTCCTAGAGGGTTGCTGTGCAGTGTGTATATAAGTAGGTTTTTGTACTTACCAACAAGTAGTCCATTGCCATATCGTCCATCCTGGAAGTGTTCACTGATGGTGCTGTGACGGAAGATGTATGAGTCATGTACACTCCCAGGTTATTTAGCCACGATGTTGGTGATCAATCCCTGGTGATCGACTATGGCCTGCACGTTGATGGAATGTGTGTGCTTCCTATTGCGGTAGAGGTGTTCAGTTGCAGCAGGTGGCACAAGGCGTACATGTGTGCAGTCGATTGCACCAAGGACGTGTGGGAAGCCACTGATGAGGTAGAAACCCTGTTTTTTTTCCTGCTGCTTCTGCAGTGTGTTAGGGAAGCAGATGTGGCGGGGTGTCAGTCGAATGATGGCATCCAGTACTTTGGGCAAAAAGGAAGAGAATGATGGTTGTGATATTCCGCCAACCAGGGCACCAGTTCTTTGGAAAGAGCCACTTGCCAGCATATGAAGTACGGCAAGGAGCTTTGTTTCTGTTGGGATGGTGCGGGGTGTCACCAAAGTGGGGGCCAACTGCTGTTCAATGTAGCGCAGCAGCTGCTGAATGGCCTGCCAGTTCAACCGGTACCTCTGGATGATGTTGTGTTCCCTGAGGCCCTGAAGGGTGGTTCTTGGGTGGAATATCCTCTCTTGCCTTCTGCTCTCCCTTTGGGGTCCCTGCTGGTGTTGTTGTAGATGCTGTTGTTGCTGCTGGGCTCTGCGTCTGTGTGCACGCTGGATTAGTATCACCTCCATGGCTCCCTTTTGCTGCTCTGCTGCTCTGCTGTTTGTTCTGTGTGTTCTGATTAAATACAGGTGTGTTTGCTCCATTTTAAAGGCTGCCCTGACCCAGACGGTAATTTTTGACGCAAATCGGACTGTGCGTCATTTTCTGGCTCCGCCTCCCGGCCGTGCTTCATTTTTGCCCGAAAGCATAAATACGATGCACGGCCGTTTAAGCCATTTTTTGGACGGGAACGCCTACCTTGCATATAATTAACGCAAGGGGGGGTTGCCGCATCCAAAACATTACGCACAAGGCAGAATTTTGTCGTCCGTGGGCTCGGGCGTCAAAGTTTAAATACGGGGCAACGTTTGCACTGATTGTGCGTCAACATTTTTGACGCACAATCGGCGCAGACGAGTATAAATATGCCCCACAGTGTTTTTAATTTTGGGGACTTTTTTTTTTATTGTACAGGTGTTTTTAGGATTTACGGATTATTTTGCCAATGTGGTGGAGTTGAACTCTAAAATAATTTGGTCATTGCATTACTTTTCACAGCTTTTGAGCATTTGGGAGTACTGGATGGCCATTTTGGTATTGCCATTGCAAGTCACTTCCAATGCTCTAGTGTTTTTGAACGTCATTCCCTCATTGCCCAGTCCTTATTTTAATAAGGGCAGTGCTCTGGCGCCACTTTTTTGTATTGGTGCCTTTTATCTTCTTATTGACATTGACTTCGTTTCTCATGGAAATGATGTTGAATGAATTTTCGATGCGTGATATCGGACAGGCTGTCCCTGCGCAATACAGCACAATAAGGTGTGATGGCTTGGGGTGATGGGGGGGAGTAATTGCCATTATTTTTTAATCTGTGTTCTCCTGACATATAGATCCCTTGAATATCCTTGATTGTGAGGGCATAATGTCGTCTTTTAGCATTGCAAATAATTTTACCATGGCTGGTGCTTGTGGTACCACTCTCCAGGCCCAATTGGTCACCATAGTTCAGCAATAGTTGAGGCAATCACCCTTTTATTTTGAAGACTACCAATTTTACTATTTTAAGTGATCTTAACATTCACTTTGATGAAGGCAATAGAAGTCTTCCTTCATTTATAACTGAGGATTTTCTGGCGCTAGGCCTGCTGCTCTTCTCTACTGTTTTAGAAGGACCCCGTTCTAAAATGTGTTCTCTTTTAGTGGATATCCCTGTACCCTTACAGTGGTTGGATCGTTTTACAGTACGGTCAAACGTACATACAAAGTGAGTTGAAGCTGTCTTTGACAAGCGTAGCTGTCATCTGATAGAATCTTGGCGACCTATTATGTAATAGAATGTAGGAGGCTTGTTGGCAGCTGGAGGGAACACAACTGTTTGTCAACCGATCTGGCTGGATGATGCATTCTCTTGTAGATAATAAATACTTATACATCTACACTGCGTTTCCTGCATTTTGTGCCTTAGCATTTGTTACAGGTACCTATGACAATTTAGATTAAAGTGATCAAGCCATTTATTCCTGTATCTATCACGAGCTATGGATCATGGACCAAGCTGAATCTTGGCACATTAAACACCTATCTACAGGACAACCCAGAAATTCTGGGTATTCTGAAAGAGAATGCTAAAACAGTTGACCCAGAGATTTGTGCTTCTCTTCATCAATTGGGCTCCATAAAATTCTGTTGAACACCTGCCACCTGGTTTAATGATGCGTTCCTGTTACTTAAGAAAAAATTAAACCAATTATGTCAGGCTTGGCAAAAGACTTACGTTCATGATGCTAAAGCTACACTTAAAAGTGCCTATAAGGAACACTCCAGAGCCTGCCATGCAGTGCAGGCACCTTACTATGCTGATGAAATTGGGAACATGCATAATACAAGTAAGGAGCTCTTTGTGAGTGTTAAATCACTTTTAGACAACGTCCTGCCATCTTTGCCTTTATCTCTTTCACACCGGAACTGCATTGATTTAGCTAAGTTCTTCCATAATAAAATGGCAAGGAATTAGACACATTGGCATCTTCTGGCAGTCTAGAGCAGCATGTAGTTTTCAGTAGGCCTGGGCAAAAATGTAATTATGCCGGTGTAATCAAATCAATTTCAGTAAATACCCGTTACTCTTGTGGTGCCAATATTATGCGATTATGACATTTTGTGTAATTTGGGGAAAAATCCTACCGCAGGAGCATAAGATTAATGAACTAAAATGGAGAAAGTGGCTACTGGCTACTGCTGTTTGTCTCCTCTACCATACAACATTATTGTCTAAGTGCAAAATGCATACTCTGGCCCATTTTGGACACAAGGGTGCCTTTTGCAATAAGAAAAGTAGTAGTTTTGTTGTAATTATGAGTGCGCTAGAGAGATTTATGCCAGTTATGCCCACCCTACATTTAAGCAATTCCCAAACTCATACCATGGAAGAGTTCTTTCAGCTGGACTCTATTACTCTAGTGCCTCTGCTTGGATATCATAAATTTGTCTCTCTCTGTGAACCTCTATCACCAGAATATATGAGAAAAGTATAGCCAGTGCTGTTTCAATATTTACTCTGCCTTCTAAATTCCTCATTGTTGGAAGGCTGGGTGCCCATTGCCAGGAACACACTATGGTGGTTCCTTTGTCTAAAAGATCCACTTTTGAGTCCACTCGCTAATCACCAATCCATCTCTGTTCTGCTGATCTGTGCCAACATCCTGGAAAAACATGTTACCTGTCAATTCTCTGCAGAATTTGAGAACCATTGCTTGTTATATGCCTTTCAGTCAGGCTTCAGTTCCGGGTTTAGCACAGAAACTGTCCTACTCAAACCTGTGGAGCACATTAAAAAGGAATTGGATAGAGGTGAATCTGTTGCTCTCATTTTATTAGACCTCAACCCAGGGTTCGACACAGTGTCCCACTCGGTTTTGTGTTAGAGATTAGCTGAAATTCATATCCAGAATTCAGCTCTGCCTTGGTGTATTTCTTTTCTACAAGATTGCTTATTCCAGGTGCTTTCCAAGCCCTAAACATCTTCACAATTACATATTCTGTGCTGTATGCCTCTGAGCTCTTCCCTGAGCCAAACAATAATGCTACAGGCACGTAGGGGGTAATTACAACATTGGCGGTAAAAGCCGCTTACCGCTGTGCAGAAGACCGCCAATACACCGCCGCGGCCGCAGAAATCCGCCACAGCTATTATGACCCACATCTCGGAATCCCCCGAAATTCAGACACCCACACAAGTCCGCCACACCAAAGGTCAGTGATAAGCTGGCGAAAACAAATCCTCCACCGTCACGCCAACAGAAACACACCCATGCTATCACGACCCACGAATCCACGCGGCGGTCTTTCAACCGCGGTATTCCATTGGCGGTACACACCGCCGCGCTCAAAATACACACACATCTTCAAAACAACACCACATTGGACAATTCGAAATACACACACCTGATACACATACAAACACCACTCCCACACAATCAATACTATATAAAACACACACCCACATCACCCACAAACCCCTACAACTAAAAATGTTGACGAAGGCCAGAGAGACTGCACAGCATAGACAACCCCACCACACAGAGGCACACAACACCATCACCCACACTACATCCACGCACCTCACACAACACACCACTACACATCACCACATTCATCACCACATACACCACCCCACACATCACCTACATCACCCCATGGCAAGGCAAAGACACCCTAGGTTCTCGGAGGAGGAGCTCAGGGTCATGGTGGAGGAAATCGTACGGGTAGAGCCACAGCTATTTGGATCACAGGTGCAGCACACCTCCATAGCTAGGAAGATGGGGCTATGGTGAAGAATAGTCGACAGGGTCAACGCAGTGGGACAGCACCCAAGAAATCGGGACGACATCAGGAAGAGGTGGAACGACCTACGGGGGAAGGTGCGTTCCGTGGTCTCCAGGCACAACATTGCGGTACAGCGGACTGGCGATGGACCCCCACCTCCTCTCCCACAACTAACAACATGGGAGGAGCAGGTCTTGACCATTCTGCATCCTGAGGGCTTCGGAGGAGTCGGTGGAGGAATGGACTCTGGTAAGTCAAATCTTAACTATCATACCCCCACCCTACCTGGATGCTATCACAGACCCCCACCCTCACCCCCTCCCCTATCACTCCAACTCCTCACATATGTAATACTAACACAAACCACCCATCCCAAAACCAAGCCCTGCATGACACAACAAAGCATGGACACCCATCACTAAAGCATGCCCACTGCACATACCCATAACACCCCCCCAACCATCATCACACAAGCCCCCACACAGGAATGCTAGCACTGGGGTACACGCTCACCCACCCATTGCACACCATGACACATACAGATGCAATAATCATGCTTTTACACCCCTGCAGGACCACTACCCAACGTCACCAGACAGGAGGGTCCAGACATCTCTACCCCACCCACAGAAGAGGCCCACAGTGATGACAGCAGCTCTGGCTAACTGGATCCAGATGACCAGCCCGGACCATCGTGGGCCTCGGGACAGTCGGTTCCCCACACCCAGTCACAGGCCATCACAGACCTTCCACCCTCTGGTAACACCAGCACAGCACCCACCCAGCGGGCCCATACCGCCGTACCCAGGACACGTCAATCAGTTGTGTGTCCACCACTACAGGGAACCCAGGATAACCCACCACCCCAACAACAACAAGGAACTGGGGGCAGTGGTAGTGGGCACACGGTCCAGGGGACGGAGGCCCAGGAACACATGGGAACTGGGAGGGCTGCTGTGTGACAGGGGGCGGACAGGCCAAGGGAACCCACTCTCCACGAGCCCCTCTCCTCCATCATGGGAACCTACCACCACTCCCAAGAGACAATGGCTACGGTCCTGGCCAAGTTTCAGGAGACTCAGCGCCTGCAGGAGGAACAGTATTTGGGCTTCAGGGAGGAACTCAGAACCATCAGCTCCGTCCTGGGCACCATCGTAGGGGTGCTGAAGGAGATACTGAACACCAGGAGGGACACCGTGGCACTCCAAGGGGCTCCTGACACTAGCATGGACGATGAACTGCCCACCACCTCCGCCGGCGCTAGTGGACAGGACCACCACACTGGCACCCCACCCCCTGCAGACGGAGAAACACCCCGCAAGCGGTCCCTGAGATCCAGGAACAGGACAGAGCACGATGGCAAGACCCCCGCCAAGAAATGAGACCACCCTGATTGTCATCCCACTGTCCCACTTTGTAACCCTGTCCATATTGGAACTGCCCCAGCTCCACTTCCTATGCCCATATGGGCAGTGCACCTGTGAGATTAATAGACTGGACTCTGCCATGGACATTCCTCCACTATCACCCCTCACCATTTTACCACCCCCCTCCAATATTTAGCACTTCAATAAACACCCTTGAAGCACAAAACAATCTGGAGTCAGTCTGTGATTTTGAAAATGTGTATTAGCAATGACAGTGACAAAATCCGTTCTCAAATGTAATGTCAACATACCTATGTCACACATCTCAAGTCCATGAGGAATCTAAGCAGATGACACACGTTGGAAACCACACCTGTGAAACCGTAATGGAAATGTACAACTCAGTTACCATATACTGGTTGAAATTGACAGGCAGGATAGAGGTAGAAGTTGGAAAGTACTTGAAGTAGGCAGGAATGTGTTCTCACCTGTGTGTCACTGGAAATATTGCTGGATAACTGAGCCCCTGTTGTCAATGTCTTCTTTCTCTGCTTCCTCCTCATCACTGTCCACAGGCTCCACAGCTGCCACAACACCGTCATCTGGACCATCCTCCTGCAGAAAAGGCACCTGGTGTCGGAAAGCCAGATTGTGAAGCATACAGCAGGCGATGATGATCTGGCACACCTTCCTTGGTGAGTAGAATAGGGAACCACCTGTCATATGGAGGCACCTGAACCTGGCCTTCAGGAGGCCGAAGGTGCGTTCGATCACCCTCCTAGTCCGCCCATGGGCCTCATTGTAGCGTTCCTCTGTCCTGGTCCTGGGATTCCTCACTAGAGTCAGTAACCATGACAGGTTGGGGTAACCAGAGTCCCCTAATAGCCACACACGGTGCCTCTGGAGTTGACCCATCACATAAGGGATGCTGCTATTCCGCAGGATGTAGGCGTCATGCACTGAGCCAGGGAACATAGCATTTACCTGGGAGATGTACTGGTCTGCCAAACATACCATCTGTACATTCATGGAATGATAACTCTTCCGTTCCTGTACACCTGTTCACTCCTGTGGGGGGGGGACCAGAGCTACATGGGTCCCATCAATGGCACCTATGATGTTAGGGATATGTCCAAGGGCATGGAAGTCACCTTTAACTGTAGGCAAATCCTCCACCTGAGGAAAAACGATGTAGCTCCGCATGTGTTTCAGCAGGGAAGACAACACTCTGGACAACACATTGGAAAACATAGGCTGGGACATCCTTGATGCCATGGCCACAGTTGTTTGAAAAGACCCACTTGCAAGGAAATGGAGCACTGATAGCACCTGCACTTGAGGGGGGATCCCTGTGGGATGGCGGATAGCTGACATCAGGTCAGGCTCCAACTGGGTACACAGTTCCTGGATTGTGGCACGGTCAAACCTGTAGGTGATGATTAAATGTCACTCCTCCATTGTCAACAGGTCCACCAGCGGTCGGTACACCGGAGGATTCCGCCATCTCCTCACATGTCCCAGCTGACGGTGCTTAGGAAGGACAACAGCGACCACAGAGTCAAACAACTCAGAGGTATGTACCCACAGTGTACACAGAACACAAAACATAATCCAAAAAGTTGTCTGTATGTGTGTTCAGTCTATGCCTAGGTATGTGTGACGCAGTTGAAAATGAAGCCATGTGGGCCCCTGAAATGGCGGCTGCCTGACCTCTAAACTGGGACAATGGGATGTGAGGTAACTGCGCTGACGTTCTACACCGTCGCGGTAGGTGGCCGAAGACCGCGGCGCAATGCTGCATTGGTTAACATTGGACACTATGGGTCCCAGGAGTCAATGACGAAGTGCGCCGGTGGTGATGATACACACCGCCACAGACGTCACCGCCGCGGACGTGACCGCCATTTTCTATCTGTTGAATCACTCGATACCTGATCTTCGACAGGAGAGGACCTACACTGCAAGTGCTGCTGTGACCTTGGTCTGGAAGAGACAATGGCTCGTGCTTCTGGGGAAAGGGCCCCTGCCTTCACTGCACAGGAGTTGGAGAAGCTCGTGGACGGGGTCCTCCCCCAGTACACGCTACTCTACGGTCCTCCAGACTAACAGGTGAGTACACAGGGAGCAAGTTGTATGGGCTATGAATGTGTGGAGAGGGCTGGTTGTAAGAAGGAAGGGGCCACAGTTCTGCGTGCATGAACGACTGTGAATGCATGTGCCACATGGCAAGGGTAGGGATGTGAGCCACTCACTTTGACGGTGCAGTTGGTAATGACTTCTCTTCTTCCCCTGTACATGCCATGTAGGTCAGCGCCCACCAGTAGAAGGATATTTGGCGTGCCATCGCCAAGGACGTCCGGACCCTGGGGGTCCACCAGAGACGGAGCACCGACTGCCGTAAAAGATGGGAGGACATTCACCGATGGAGCAAGAAGACGGTGGAGGCTCAGCTGGGGATGGCCTCCCAACGTGGGAGGGGTGCCCGTTGCACCTGATGTTCCGGGTCCTGGCGGTGGCCTACCCTGAGTTGGATGGGCACTTGAGGGCATCACAGCAGACACAAGGGGGTGAGTACAACATCATTCTGTGGACTTTGCGCGCAGTGAAGGTGTCTGGGTGGGGGAGGAGGGCTGTGGGTTTCTCTAGGCCAGGGCGAGTTCCATAGGCTAGGCCCCTCTGTAATGCAGGCCATGTGGCACTCCACCCCACCTCTGTAGAGTGCCAAGTACAGGTATACATGCCCCTGTGTCATCTATGTGTGCTGATGTCCACCATAGCCATGTGGGCCATATCCCAGGAACTGCATCTGTAGAGCCCAACAGCGCGGCGTAGTGCAGGGGGCTGCTGTGTCTGTATTGTCCGCCAACGGTAGCGGTAAGCCATGCACTCAACCTGTCTTTCTTCTGTCACCCCCCCCCCCCTTTTTGTGGTCTCCCTGTTCTTGTGTGTATCAGCATCATCAGGCAGAGGTACAGTGGCACCGGAGCATGAGGGAGCTGCATCCCACATGGCCATGGAGGGCAACACCACAGACTCTTAATACACCAGTGGGACGGAGGGCGAGGGGAGCTTCACGGCGGTCACAGGATCAGCAACGAGCGACACGGACTCGTCCCCCAATGGGAGCTCCTTTGTGGTGGCGGCAAAATCTGTGCCCCCCACTACTACAGGTACAGCTGCCACCCCCCACCAGCACAGCCCTCCCAGCAGCCCCTCAGCGTGTGCCCCGTGCCCGCTCACCCAGGAGGGTGGGCATCACCTTCGCATCAGGCACCTCAGCCCCTGCCCCTGTCACCTCTGCTGCCCTCAGTGAGGAGGCCATTGACCTCCTCAGGTCACTCACTGTTGGGCAGTCTACCATTTTGAATGCCATCCAGGGTGTAGAAAGGGAATTGCAACACACAAATGCATTCCTGGAGGGCATTCATTCTGGTCAGCTGCCCTTCATTAAACCCTGCAATCTCTGGCCTCAGCACTGATGGCAGCTATTGTCCCTGTCTCTAGCCTCCCCCCTCCAACTTCCTCCACCCAGACCCAATCCCCAGTACCCCAGCCTATCCCAAGCACACCATCAGACCAGCATGCACACACGTCAACACACAAGGGAAGCTCAGGCAAACATAAGCACCAAACATCCCACAGGCACTCACGCAAGCATCACACACATATAGACACAGCAACATCCACTGCCTCCACTGCGTCCCCCTCCTCGTCATCTCCCTCCTCCCTCCCAGTGTCGTCTACACTCTCACCTGCATGCACTACCACTCCAGCCACTAGGTCCCGCACCAGCACACCCACCACCACACCCCGCTCCCCTGCACTCACCACCCCCACTACCATTTACACGTCCCCTGTGTCCTCTCCCAGTGTGTCTGTGACGCCCTCTCCCAAAGTACACAAACGCAGGCACACACCCACCCAACAGCCATCCACCCCACGACAGCCTCCAGCACATGCACCTGCACCCAAAGCCACAAAAGTTACACCTCCTACAACCACTTCCTCTTCCTCCACTCCCAGACCCCCTCCAGCTACCCGTCCCAGTGTTCCTAAGAAACTTTTCCTGAGCAAGCTAGACCTCTTTCCTACCACCCCCCCTCCAATTCATAGGCCCCGTACTAGCACCTCAGCCAAAAAATCGCTGGTACCAGTGGTGCCTGTTAGAGGTATGTGGAGTGCACCGGGCACCAAGGCAGCCAGTGTGACACGAGCCACAGCACAGCTGCCCCCCCCCCCTGTGAAGCACCAGAAGTTGGACAGTGCCTGGCGGGAGTGGGGGAAGGCTCTAGCCGTCAAAGCCGCTCACAAGGGTCCCGGGGGAGTGTCCACTCAGCTGTGACTCCTCCCAAGGTGGGGAAGGGGCAGAAGAAATCGCCAAAGTCTGGGAAGAGCAGCACGGGGGAGAAGACCACCATCATCACCGCTGCCCAGGAGACCACCACCAGCCCCATCGTCACTGGCCAGGAGGCCACCGCCAGAGTCAGTGCCCAGGAGGGCAGCCCGATCGTCACTGGCCAGGAGGCCACCGCCAGAGTCAGTGCCCAGGAGGGACCGCCAGCACCAGCCCAGCTGGGCAATGAAGGACCGCCATGGCAAGCACCGCTGAACATGGCAAGCACCGCTGAACAGGGCAAGCACCGCTGAACAGGGCAAAGACCGCCATGGCATGCACCGCTGAACAGGTCAGAAATTGCAAAGTCAAGCACCGCTAAACAGGGCAAAGACTGCCATGGCATGCACCGCTGAACAGGTCAGAAACTGCAAAGTCAAGCACCACTGAACAGGGCAAGCACCGCTGAACAGGGCAAAGACCGCCATGGCAAGCACCGCTGAACAGGGCAAGCACCGCTGAACAGGGCAAAGACCGCTGAACAGGGCAAGGACCGCCAACTCAAGTACCGCTAGCCCATGTGCGGCAGGGGCAGTGACGGAACTGGGACCGTCACGGGGAGAGTGATGCACTCTAGGCACCAGTCCCCCTCCAGAACCAGTGGAGACATGCATCCACTCCGTCTGTCCTTAACAGGATGAAGCACTCTGGGCACCAGTCCCCCTCCAGAACCGGTGGAGATATGCATCCACTCCGTCTGTCCTTACCAGGATGAAGCACTCTGGGCACCAGTCCCCCTCCAGAACCAGTGGAGACATGCATCCACTCCGTCTGTCCTTAATAGGATGAAGCACTCTGGGCACCAGTCCCCCTCCTGAACCTGTGGTGAACAGCATCCACTCCGTCTGTCCTTACCAGGATGAATCACTCTGGGCACCAGTCCCCCTCCTGAACCAGTGGAGACTGTTATCCACTTGAGAGACTGTGGCTTTGCACTCCCCAGGATGGTACAGTGGCCAAACCACCCACTGTAGAGACTTGAGAGACTGTGGCTTTGCACTCCCCAGGATGGTACAGTGGCCAAACCACCCACTGTAGAGACTTGAGAGACTGTGGCTTTGCACTCTCCAGGATGGTACAGTGGGCAACCCACCCACTGTAGAGACTTGAGAGACTGTGGCTTTGCACTCCCCAGGATACATCAATGGGCATGGAGCCACCTCGTGGATCTGGTGTGGTGTACTCATTTGGCTGAGGTGCCCCCCCTTCCCTTCCCCCTGAGGTGCCTGTTGAATTTCTAGCTGATGCCCCGGTAGTGTTCTCTCCGTTTTGATCAGGTATCTGATGTGGGCCTCGCCCATGCATTTTGGGCCCAGTGGTCCACGGACATTGAATGGTGCATTACCTGCACTACTAATCGTGATGTATATTTTGTTGAATGTGTATATATATCTGTATATATTTGGTTACTGTATTTTGATATATTACAATGGTTGCACTAATTTCCTTTTGTCTTTGCATTCTTCCGGGGTGTTTGGGGGTTGTTACTGTTATGTTTGGAAATGCATTGGTGTGTGTGTTGAAGTGGTTGAGGGTCGGGGTGGGGGTGGGGGTGTTGCGTGTGTGTGTCCCTGACTTTTGCCTCCCCCTCCCCTATGTCGTAGGTGCAGTACTCACCGTTGTCTTCGGCACCGGCGTTGATGATGGTCGTACAGGAGCAGGAAGACTATTGCAGGGAGTATTTGGAGTTCCGGTTCCACGGTGTCCTCCTTCCTCGTGGAGTGTGTAGAGGTGAGCGTTTTCCCTTTGAAATGGCTGTTTCCGCCGTGTTTTTATCCACGGTGAATCCGCCCCGGAAAAGTTGGCGGATTTGTAGGTTGTGATACTGTGGGCGGTACATTGTCTTCCGCCTGTCTGTTGGCGGTGACCGCCGCGCTGTTTGTCTGTACCGCCGTGGCGGTCGGAGTGTTAAAGTGGCTGTCTTTGTTGGCGGTTTCCGCCACGGTCATAATTCCCATTTTTTTTCCGCCTGCCTGTTTGCGGTCTTACCGCCGCTTTAACACCGTCCGCCAGGGTTTTAATGACCACCATAGTCTTGAAAAGATCTGCCTTAACTTATCTCTGTGCACTATTGCATTTTTACTCTCCTAAGTGCAACCTTTGCTCTTGGAGTCTTCATCTGGCTAAAATACCTTTTTTAAACTGATCTAGGCAAGGTGGCAGGTCTATTGCCTTTCTTGACACAGCCGTGTAGAATTCTCTTCCTTTAAAACTCCCTGCCTGCACTTCCTATTTTGTGTTTCGTAAGTTGCTAAAAACTTGCTTATTTTAAGGTGATCGTTCTCCACTATCATAGATCAGTGCTGCAAAGCCCCATTGTGGTTGCCATGCACTCTGCAAATCAAAAGAAAGATAGATAGATAGATAGATAGATAGATAGATAGATAGATAGATAGATAGATAGATAGATAGATAGATAGATTGAAAGATAGATTGAAAGATAGATTGATAGATAGATAAAGATAGGGCAAGATTGTTCCACATCCTGGGAACCCATGTCAGCAGAGACGTACAACCCAGTCATTCTTGTAGGAATAGTCTGTCTGATCTCAAATCTCTAGCTGGTATGTATCAGCTGACAGGTTGGCTCAAGTGTGCTGGAGTGAACATTTGTAGACATTTGTGCATCAATACCATATACCAACACTCCTTACCTTTAAATGAAATCCATTGTACAGATTGCAGGATAAGGATATGTAGACATTTGTGCATCAATACCATATACCAACACACCTTACCTTTAACTGAAATCCATTGGACAGATTGCAGGATAAGGCTACACTCTCAAATTTTGCAATCACAATGCTAGAATGCTTAATTCTGGAGCCTACGCTGTCTGTTTACCAGGTCTGGAAGAGCTTCCAAGAAAAGGGTTCTGTGGCAAATGATACAGGAGCCAACAATGACCCAAGTATTGTTTATCGTGCTTGTCTGAAGACTCTTGAATTTTAGGTTTTTGTATTGACTTTCCATTCAAGAGACAGTTAAAAATCAAACCAAAAACCTGGGTTCCTTATCTTCTTGGCGGTACAAGGTACTGTTGCCACCCAAAAAACATTACATTTGGGTCCTGCTGACTTATCGTACAGTTTGACCCCATTTTAATCAGCTGCGTTTTGGCAACACTCAGATCCAGCCAAGTAGTTCTACTATGTCCTTACATATAATCCACTGCCTTTTCAACATCTGAGTGTCTATTACAAATTACTTCTCAGAGTGAAAAGCAGTAGGGTATTTTCGGAACATGTATTGAACCATTTCTCTACCTCTTCTATTAAAACAGGCTATGCATTAAAAGTAGGTCTGTGAAAGACCCATGCTTGTTACTTCTCAGGCTCTCAGCTCCAAAAGATTTTACTACAAAACACCAGTGGATCATTCAGATAGGCCTCTGAGTATTGGATCTAATACCTGCAGTGATTTCCAGGACGAGTTCTGGGCATCACACTTCCCTGTCAATTGCATTACAGCATTCATGAACAGCCAAATAATGCAAACAATGTCCTTACTGTGGTGTATGGCAAAGGCAATTGTCTGGGACAAATAGTTATATTTGGCATGCAGAATTGATTGCTGATGAGAGATGGCTGTTTCTTAGTCCTAAAATGAGCCCATCGATAAGTGAATGATCACAACGTAGCCTTATGTGGACTGCGATACTATTTTTGCTGGTGAGAACATCTGTTTTACCATTAAGGGTTTAAGAGGAAAAAAGGACTCCATTAAATTTGCTAAGGGGTGATTACAATGTCACTCATGGAAGGCATTTACGGTGATAAGAGATAACATCATGATCAATTCATGTCAAAGCTTGTAGGAATAACTCCACAAGAAGGAGATGCAAATTGGTGATTACTTTCATTGTGTAAGACCCTAAACTACAGGACCATCTAAGAAAGACATAACCATAGTGTCTTTTGTATCTTCCTAAATATGAAAATCATACCTGACCTAGCTAGTAAGATACCAAAGTAATAAAATTAGTCATCAACCTCAAAACTGACATATCTTTTGGAAAGTGTATAGAGGACAACAGGCTTTCAGGTGGATAACATTCTAGGAAAGACATTAAACATCATGTTTTCAATTGAACAGAAGTGTGTCAGGTCAAGTTGTTTGATCCTCTAGGCCTCCTAGTATTATGCTGGGAATAGTTGGTGAATGTCATAAAGGTTATATAGCATGGTGGTCATTTCCCTATTAAAAGATATTTACCCTAGGCACTGTAATTGCCAGGACATTAATGCTGCTCTCTAATGTGTAAAATAGATCGAGAGTGTACCCAGCTGCTGATTTTGCATTTTTCAGAGAGATGTTTATCAAAGGCTGCAGCATCGGAGAGGAGATCAACTTGTTACTTAGAAGAGCAGGGGCTTTAGGGGAAGGATTTACCAACTAGTTTTCTCTGAAAGCCAAGGTTCACTATCATAACTATACCCTCATTGGGAAACTGCATCAAACTATTCTTTAGTCAATTACAATATTCCATGGGGCCATTTTAACCTAGCCAAGTCCCACATGCCAGCCTTATACCAATCTCACACGGAGAAGTTGCACTTGAAATATGGGGTGATTTATAGAGTACATCTACATATTGGAACGATCTATGAGGTGATGCTACTTTCTGCCTGACAACAATGAAATCCAGTCCGTGGTCAGTTTTGTTTCTGACAGAGATTGGGGCAAGAAAATAATGAAAGAGCTAATTTATGACTTGACAAATGTATTTTCAAAACATAGCAGTCTTCCCTGCTCATGGCTATTTATATTTGTAACATGGTAGCTATCTGAATGCAATATGCATTTCAGAATAATGACCGATGTACGTTCAAAGAAAAAAACTATCAAACAACACCCAGAAAGCACCATCCCTCTCCAACCAGGTGGCAACAGCCAAGTGAAGTTCCTGATGACATAAACTTCTAACAGAGCAAACTGGTGACCAGCATCTCCACCAAACTACTAGCATGGTACAAGCAGACACATATGGAGGCTCAGCATGCCTATGTTATACTTGTATAGACCTGGATTCGGATGAATGATACAGGCTGATCATCACCTCCTTGACCCATGGAATACTCTTCAAGGACGTGAAGTCTCTCAGTTTCAACACACCCTCTCCCTGATATGAGCAGTGTCAGCCTAGGAGATAGAATTGACCGAAGGATGTGGAAGAAAACCACTTAAGCAAAATGAGCATCAACAACCGAAAGAAAACTATAAAACATTAAGAATAAATAATTATTATTCAATAAAGGCAGTAGTGATAAAAACAAATCTTAACTAAAAACCAAAGGAAATAACTACCTTGGCTGTGAAGACTGCCAGTGCCTCAAGAAAGCCTGTCCTTTGAGTTCTGAGCAGGGTCAGACACATACCCCAACCTTGCCTAAAACCAGCAAGCTAAGAGGAATATGTCTCAAGATTGGCAGGCTCGGAAATAATTGATTTTGGAGCCAGCTTCAATCCAGGAAGAAAAGTGCATGTATGTGATAGGTGCCTATAGCATCACTGGGCTGACATGCTGGGGCCTCCAGGTTGCGGGGCTTGGTGAGTACTGTTGTGTCCCACTATGCTATTTTTTTCAAATAGCGTGCAGTTCACACTCAAAGGTAAATTAAGTTCATATAACATTATGACTCTTATGTGATTCAATTTGAGTGAGGTGCTCAGTGCTATCTAGTACTGCTCATTGCTGTAGACGCTCGCTTGGGCTGTTTATTTAAGAAGTCATGCAGTCTTGTGGTGGTTGTTGTATTGTAAGTGAGTTAGTGTTCTCTGTGTCTTTCTTTTTATGTACCTCATACAGTCCCAAGCATTCTCCCAGTGATGTGCAATTTGCACCAGTGTACTGAAAAAGGAAACCAACTTAGTTGGTTATTCAAAAGGGGTTGTGGATCAAAGATCATTTGTTGTTATGCATTAGTAGTTCCAAATGTAATTTAGGAAATTTGGAATAGGGCTTGGGTAAAGTTTCAAAAATTAGTAATAGGTCAACTCGATATTATAGATGACCTGATTTAGAAAAGTACAATACCAGTATGTCACTATGTTTGCCTTTGCCTGCCAATGCCTGTCAAAATATTTTCTAGTAGATAAACTGGTAATGGTTAGTCACATTGCTTGGTAATTGACAAATACTAGTATACCCACTGTATTTGTTCAGCGAGGCCAACCCCACCCATCATCATCCATGACCTCTCTACGCTTGGCATTTCATGACCGATAGGCTATGACTCCCTCCTAACTGCAGCATGGGTCAATTCAGCACTGCTGTGCTGGCTGTGCAATGTGCGTCTGTTAATGTAGCATTTACAAAGAATTCAATGGATTGTAAACAGAAATGAGAACAAGGTGTCTTTCCATTCCCTCCCAGTGTCCATTCAGTCATCTTGTAGTACTGGACTCCTTTATTCTTTTCTATGTTTTGTCCCAGCCTACTGAAGATAATGACAAAAAATTTTTTGGGCATGTGCCGCATGTTATGTGGTTCATATGTCTTCCACAATGGAATTACAACTGTTTAAATGTTTCCCTTTTGATATTCATCAACTTTCAGTTTCAACTACAGTGACTGCCTAAGCCTATGCTCATCCACATGATGATCAGTGGCCTCCCACTATTCTATAGCAAAACCTTTACCCTACCTTCGCAGCCTTTTCCCTGTATTGTAGCCAGCAGCAGACTAAGGGCCGGATTTAGAGTCTGGCAGAGGACGTTACTCCGTCACAAACATGACGGATATCCCATCAGCCATGTTACAATCCCATAGTAGGGTATTGAAATCATAAAACGATAGACAGATCTCTGTCACATTTATGACAGAATAAACTATCTGCCAAACTCTAAATAGGGCCTTAGTCAAGTTTCTTTCCATTACTGCCAAGCAAATGTGTTTGATTGAAATAATTTGTGTTTGAGGGTGAGACCAGGAAGTAAAGTGTGATTTAATGTCTGTGATTTTGTATTTAATGGATGAGATACTCTGTGATGAACATGTCAATAAAATCTATATATCCTATTCCTTTCCATACCTAAGGTAGACAGGATATCTATTATTCACATGTTATACGTGACGTGTGAGACATATATTTTTCATGTGCCTCTTTCGAGTCAGGTAGAGTTGAAAGGCATTTGGAGAAGAGCAGGGCCATTGGAATCAAAGACAATTAATTGTCAATTAAAGCTTCCCCAGCTGCAGACTGCAGAGAATAGCAAATTTGTACCTGATGCACAAGCTAGCACACCTTCAGTCATTTAGCACAACCAAAATAGCATACTTGTACTCCATAGAGGATGATGCCTTACTAATTAATTAGAGTTATTTTTCTTTCTTCCACAAAAGTGTGTGTGTGGTTTACATTTTTTTAGGAAATCCTTTGCAAGAAAAAACATCCCTCAGTTTTTTCAATCTGGGGTTATGCTGCCTCCTTTCAGCCATCCAGTGCTTTCATGTGCGGCATGTGTTGCCAAAATCATGTCCCTGTGACAATCCTTTAAAAATTCCAATGCCCCAAGGGGACCAGCAATGTAGTGCTACCATGCCACTATATAATTTTAAACAAGTGTTTGCACAGAGTATTCTTTACAATTGTCTTTTTTATTTTTTTATTTCTTCATATAGATAATCTTGCTTGTCCACCACCACCACTGACCTGGAAGAAGATAGCAGCCCAGCTCTGGTGGCAGAGGTTGGAGACCACCTCAGCACAGTACCAACGTTAGGTGGAAGAGGGTGAAGCACATGCCCCGGCTTCTGGCCCAGTTCTGCCAGCCTACTGCCTGGGCCCCCAAGCCATATCCGCGCCAGCGTCTCTGGCAGTTTGGAGCTGCCCATGCCTGTACCACCATTGCCACCCCCTTCAGACCGGTTTTTACATCTCTGAGTGATGTATGTGCTGACACACTTGGGTCGTAGGATGGCACACCTTGAGGCCCAGCTGCAAGACATGCCAACCTTCCTGGAGAATGTCTTCTTCTAATCATTTTTTACATCTTGTTTTGGTGGGATAGAGTTTTGTTGTGCACGGAAAGGGTGGGAATTGAGCAGGGCATCTTTGGACTTTTGGGCATTGATATTTATTTCAGACGTTGATTTTGGATTGGGACATATTGTTGTAGTTGGCCTATTGTGGTTGAAGAAGGTGGGTTCAGATTTTGATGTTTTGTTTTCAGTAAAGAGAAACCTTTCTATTCTTCTTTATGCCTGAAGAATGTTTCTTGTGTTTTACTTTAACTTTGCACTGGTGCCTTTTCGTGAAGCCTGTCTTTTTATTCTGCTTCTCAAAGTGTATTCAGGTTTGTTATAGTTAGGTATATTCTGGTTCTACTACCTCTGAAACAATATTCACCATTAATAGGGAATGCTGCCATTCTCTATGTTGCCTACAGAAACCCAGATAAACAATTACTTATCTCATCTGCAGTAGAAGTTAGTTATATACTAACTAAACTAGTTATTTTCAACTTGTAGTTCTCTTACTTGAATCGATGAAGTGATGGCTGCTCCTCCTCTCAATCTTCCAACGCCTCACTGCAGGGTTTCATAAGGTACCTTCTTAATAGTAGTGGTAGATGCAAACAAGGAAGGCATCACACGTGAGGTCCCACTCCCCCTAGGTAATCTCCAACTGTAGGCTCAATCAAAAGCATTATCCATCACAGGTAACTAAATTGAAAGAAAAACACTGAGGGGGTCATTCTGACCCTGGCGGTAATTACCGCCATGGCGGAGGTCGGCGGTAGCACCGCCAACAGGCTGGCGGTGCACCGCTGGGCATTCTGACCGCAGCGGTTCAGCCGCGGCCAGAAACGGAAAGTCGGCGGTGTCCCGCCGACTTTCCGCTGCCCTTGAGAATCCTCCATGGCGGCGGAGCGCGGGATTCTGACACCCCCTACCGCCATCCAGTTCCTGGCGGTTCTCCCGCCGGGAACAGGATGGCGGTAGGGGGTGCCGCGGGGCCCCTGGGGGCCCCTGCAGTGCCCATGCCAGTGGCATGGGCACTGCAGGGGCCCCCGTAAGAGGGCCCCAAAAAGAATTTCAGTGTCTGCCTAGCAGACACTGAAATTCGCGACGGGTGCAACTTTCGGCGGGAACCGCGTGGCTGGCGGCGACCGCCGTCCGCCGCGGTCAGAATGACCCCCTGAGTTAGTGGGTTATACACATGCATTTATATTATAGCTTTAGAAAGACCAAGGCCAGACTACAAAACCCCTGATCAAAGAATACCAAGATATTATAACAAAAACCAGCAACAGTAAATTACTTTGAGCAATGGATAGCATGGAATTTAATGAAAACCAAAGTTTTAAAATCTTCAAGTCAGGAAAAGTGTACTCAAAGTCTGTAGCCAACAATGGTAAATGTTTATGCATAACAAAGGCCTGAATGATGACGTTAATGTTAACATATTATTTTTTTTATGCATGGTTTGGTAAGTGGGGCTGGTGTGGACTAATGCTCATGTAATAGAGGATCCTGCAGTGAGTTGGTGTTGCATTTAACCACATCTGCCCCATCAAGTGTGTGATCTATTTGATGTAAATTGAGCCACACCTTAACAAATAACACAGCCCTGGAAAAGAGGGTTAGGGGTTTGATGAATGGCTGGAAAAGGGGATTTGAGGAAAAGTGTAACAAAGACAAACAAAACATTAAACAATATTAATCAAGGCGATGACCAGCACATCATCATCAATCTATTGTGGAAGAAAATGAAAGAATGAGTGTGACACTGTCCATTTAAATGCATTGCAAACAGCTTTTCTGCCACAGAGACCCAAGTTATTAGATATCTAAATGTCCTGTCAAATCAAACTACAGAAGAGTGATTTGAACCCACTCATTTCTAAAAAAATATGATTGCTAAAAGAAAAATGATCCTTTATTACCAAACTGGGCACTGCATCTGCATTCTACTCGGGAATGTCCATCACTCTTGGGTGCCTGTCAAAACCAGTCCGGTAGGTAAGCAGGTGTGTTGAGCTCAGCTTTTGGCTTTTGTTCATGCAGGAGAATAGAAGGCCTGTCGGTTGCAAACTAGTAATTGTATTGCAGAGTCAAGGCGAAGGACAGAAGGAAGGTGAGTTTCATGAGAAGTGTACCTAGAAGTCTTAGAGGCAGAGCAAAAACAAGACGAGTTTCACATTTGCCAGAGTCCTTATCATCATGGTTTCCCTTTCACGTCAATAACTTCCTTTTTCTAGCTGTTGCGGTAGTCCCATCCTGAGTCCTTCCACCGTTCTCCTGACTCTGAGTAGCTCTGTCCCAGTCCCCGTCCAAGCGAGATAGACGTGTTCTTCGCTGCTAATAAAGAACAAGTAGAGAAACAGAATTTGAGTATTTTGTGTAGATGTATGTTTGTTAAGTAAAGTGACTGGTCTGGTGTCTGAAGAACTAAAAAAATTATTAGACCCTGCAGGTAAATTGTGTCTAAGTTTGAAAGGGCCAATCACCTCAGGACAAATGATCACCCATCAAGCACCAAACATTACAATTCATTGAAATCAAGTTTATTAATTAGTTGAATACTCTCCCTCACTATCTGAGGCCACATAAATCATCAGTCACTCAATAATACATCATCACTCATTGGTGCAATAGTTGTAGTTACCTCTTCTAATCCAAGCACAGTGGTAGGTACACAATTGTATCCCTTCTTGGATGCCAAGCACAGTGGTAGGTACACAATTGTATCCCCTTTTGGATGCAAGCAACTCATTAGACGTTTGTAATGCATGCTTGTAAATCAATGATCTTCTAAGGCAGCCCTCATAGGTGATGTGAAAAAAGGATAGGCATGCAAGGAAGGCAGACATTGTCTACACTGTCCTCAAGGAATTGTAGAGGCTTCTTCATAGTACACTGGTCTAACTCTAATCTGGCCATGTATATAACTAAAAATGGTGGTGCATCATAAATCAGACATAAACATAATGTCCCGCCAGCTATTTATATACATTTTTGGTGAAGAAAGATGTTCAACGATAAATAATTAAAAAGTTCCATCATGGCATACTCAGTCAAGGAAGTAGATTTTGTCTTCAAACTCAGGTGGTTCTCCCAAAAATTGGTCAGCTAACACACTTGATTCTGACCAGTCATCTTCCTCATCCTCCTGTGCTGTTTCAGAAATGGTGTAATTTTATGGTATAAAACATTGGTTCATTTTGATCATGGTCAATCTCTTGCACTGAATACAATGATGCAAACTTGAAGTTAGTGGGCCTAAAAAACATATGTTGAGCCCACATACAGCATCAGCCGACACGTGTTTCGTCCACATCCAGACTTCTTCAAGGCTTAGTTTCTCCACAGGTTCTTGAATCTCAAAACGATATCCAAAACTTGATAAGAATAACACTTATGCCCATTTGTTGTGATGCTCCCGAACAAAAACTTTCCTTCTTACTGGAAATGCTACTTTGACTACCAGACTCTCAACTGGTCCCAAAAGAGGAGAGTATTTACATATATTTCATGAGTAGAGAAGAACGTCACAAATGACCATTCTTCTACCTGTATAGTGACATTTTAACTGTCATAAGTCCACGTCGCGTTTCACTCCGTACCGATACCATTCAAAAACCTTTTGAGATTCAAGAACCTGTGGAGAAATTAAGCCTTGAAGAAGTCCAGATTTGGACTTCTTCAAGGCTAACTAACTTCAAGTTTGCATCATTGTATTAAGAATACATTACGACTTCTGAAATAGTTAATTGTTAGTGCATTTTCAATGTATCAGATTGTTTTGTGTTACGATTTGTATTGTATGTTATGTGTTTTTGTTAATAAATTATAGTTTTTTTTATATGTGTAAAGGAATTGTTATGTACAAATGAACATAAGAACTTACACCAGGGTTGCTAATGCAAGAATAGTATTTTAGGAACATATTGGAATTCTTGTTTCTAACTTAGGAGGCACTATTGGCCCTCCACATTTGTATACTAAGAACAATCTGTGTGCTCCACTATATTTTTTTCAAAAGTCAACTTGACACACTACCAATGAGAAGACACTATAGGAAATATTTCCATGGAACTGGTGCAGCGTGGGGCTGAGCCTAAATTGGCATCACAGTACTGCATCAGTTCTGAAATTCAGGGACGCGCAGAAGAAACAAAAAGGTGGCACACTCTTGTGTTCCCCCTAACTCTGGCGCTAAATTTAGCTGCCAATGCAGGAATCCTTGCACTATAGTGCAAAGGTGTCTGCATTGAAGGGAATGACTGTATATGTGTAGGAAGGTGTCCCTCCCTGCACATGTCTATTATGGTGATCTGGCACTTCTATGTGTGCTGCAGAATGCAGTACACATAGAACTAGCAAATAGTCATTATTGAATGATTGTTTATATGCACGTAGGGACACCTTCCTGCACATAAAAATCATTAATGGACTTCTTCACTTTCTATGTGTGCTGCAGCATGCAGCACACATAGAAAAAGCAAAAATGGAGAGAAATAAAAGTATCTCTCCTCTTTGCGCCATGCTAACGCCACACCTCAGGAGGCGTTCAGTTTTGGCACTGCCTCAGATTTATGAATCCTTGTAAATCTGGAGCAGCATCTAAAGCAATAGATGTTGCGATGAAACACCCACAGCAACACCCACTGCACGCCCCTGTGCCGCAGAAAACAACATCTGAGGGCCCCGTATTTACAACGCAGTTTTAAGCCACAAAAAGTGGCTTAGCGCCACCTTGTATATATGCACCATGCACAGCGCCACCAGAGCATCGCTAAAAGTGACGCTCTGATGGCGCTAGGTGCTTGTAAATATGCCCCTATGTAGCTTGTATTAAGTCTCCCTTATATTCAATAAGTGCTTTGCAACATTTACTGCAAAAATGTTTTGTAAACACTGGGAAAACAAAGTTTTAGTTTATTTTGGGAGTCAAGCAGCCAAATATACACAGATTTTAAAAAAGGTTGGGAAACCACTGTGAAAACACGGCTGAAATCCACCAAAAATAAACATTGAAAATAGGGCAGACTAAGGGGCATCTTTATACTCTGTTTGCGCCGGATTTGCATCATTTTTTGTACGCAAATCCAGCGCAAACTTAACTCCATATTTATACTTTGGCGCTAGACCCGTCTAGCGCCAAATTTATGGAGTTTGAGTCATTTTTTTACAGTGGAAACCTACCTTGCGCTAATGAGATGCAAGGTAAGCATTCCAGGGCAAAAAATTACTCAAAGGCCTTTGTGCCTTATTTATACTTCCATACAAGGAGGGGGAGGGCTTTAAAAATGACTGTACACCAGTATTGAGTAATTTTTTAACGCCTGGATCAGGGCAGGCATTAAGGGACCTGTGGGCTCATTTCCATGGTCTCCAACCATGGAAGGAATCCACAGGTGCCCTTCCCTGCCCCCAGTGGCCACCACCTACCACCCGTGCCCACCCCTGGAGGACACCCATGGATTGTGGGACCCATCTGAGGTAAGTAGAGGAAAGTATTATTTTTTAGTTTGTAAAGTGGCATGGGGGGCCTAACTTGGGCCCCCCTACATGCCATTGTGCCCAATGGCCATGATCAGGGGACAGAAGTCCCCTGGGCATGACCATTGGCCATGGGGTCATGACTTCTGTCTTTGCTAAGACAGGAGTCATTTCCATGGGGGTTGTGCATCAAAAAATGACACTAGTCAGGTTTGAGTCAATATTTTTGACTCTAACCTGACTTGCACCATTCTTTGATGCACAACTCCCATTCTTCCCTATGACTCCGCTGCCCGGTTAGAGTAATTTATTTTGTCGCTAACCAGACCGCAGCGCCGGCTAACGTCATTCCATAAATAAGGCACCCGGCTGGTGCGTTGGAATGGCGTTAGCCAGCAGTAAACTTTTTGATGCTAGCGCTGATTTACCTTGAAAAGTATAAATATGCGCCTAAATATTATCATATTGGAGAGGACCACCATAATTTTCCTCCCTATGTGTCCACTTATCCAAATCTGTCCTGCCACGTCATTCGCATAAACACTTTCAGGCAGATATATGGTGGTGTAAAGTGATACACAAATTATGACAAAAACTTAATAACATATGGTCTGGTTTGCCTCCTCACTTCTTAGAAGGCCCGATGTGTTCCTATTATCTCTCTATTTCCCTATTTGTACACAGCACAAATATATAGTATTGTTTGCTGTCATAGAGCTCTCATCAACTCTTACCACCAACACATGTCTACAGATCACATAGGCAAAATATTTAATACGTCCAATAACAGCAGATATGCCCAACAGTCATCTAGGAAAGAAGCTCCAAACGGTATACACCAGCAAGATACACCACATAAAGTCACCCAAAGAATAACCTAGAATAAAAGGCAATTACCGCATCCAGTGAATATCTCTACCAGGGGTAAAGGTAAGTTACTCGATAGTGTGAATACCCCATTTTCTGACTCCATCAAAGGAAGCCACAGTTTATTTCTGAGAGTATTGTTCTATATTCCTTCAAAAGCAACTTAAGGCTAACATGATCCTTTCATTCTTTGTTTTTTTCTCCATTTTGTTTTTCAGTGTTCTGCATTTACATTACATGTCTCCCACCATAGGGGAAAACACTACAGTACCATTTTCCTTCCTTTAAGGAGCACTGATTTATTAGAGACATTAGAACTTAGGCCCTCATTACAAACCTGGCAGTAAAGTCTGCTGACTGGCCTGCTGATGGCCGCCAACATACCATGTCCGCAGCGGAAATCGGCTATGGGTATTACGACCCACACTTAGAAATCCTCCACAATACAGACACCAACACAAGTCCGCCACACCAATGGTCAGTGATAAACTGGTGGTACCAAAACACACACCGTCACTCCAACAGGAATATGCCCACACTATCACGATCCACGAATCAACGAGGTGGTCATTCAACTGCGGTAAACCATTGGCGGTACACACCGCCGCGCTCAAAATACACACACATTTACAAAACACAACCACATTGGACAATTCAAAATACACACACCTGACACACATACACACACCAGACCCACACAATCACACCCATATAAAATACACACCCACATTACCCACAACCCCTTACAATGACATTTTTGGAAGAAGCAGAGAGAGAGAAAACCAGAAACAACACCAGCATCCAGAGGCACACAACACCATCACTCATAACCAATCCACGCACAAAACACCACACATCCCAAAACATCACCCCACACATCACATCACATATCACCTCAGACACCCCAGGTTTTCTGAGGAGGAGCTCAGGGTCATGGTGGAGGAAATCATCTGGGTAGAGCCACAGCTATTTGGATCACAGGTGCAGCAGACATCCATTGCAAGGAAGATGGAGCTATGGCGGAGAATTGTCAACAGGGTCAATGCAGTGGGACAGCATCAAAGAACATCGGATGACATCAGGAAGAGGTGGAATGACCTATGGGGGAAGGTACGTTCTGTGGTATCCAGACACAAGGTAGCCGTACAGAGGACTGGCGGTGGACCCCCACCTCCTCCCCCACAACTAACAACATGGGAGGAGCAAGTCTTGGCGATCATGTATCCTGAGGGCCTCGCAGGAGTAGCAGGAGGACTGGACTCTGGTAAGTCATATCTTAACTATTATATCCCCCCACCCTACCTGCATGCCACCACAAGCCCCAACCCCTACCCTCACACCCATCACTCCAACACCTCACATATACCCCACTATCACAACCCACACATCCCAATACCAAGCCCTGCATGTGACAACAATGCATGGACACCCATCACCAAAGCATGTCCAAGGGAGAGACTCATCCAGTGCACACAATCACCACTCACCCAAGGGCCAAGGTGATATTGCAAGCAGAGTAGTAGAGGGAAACACACCCATTGCACAAGATGGTACACACAGATAAAATAACAATGCATTTACACCCCAACAAGACCCCTACACAATGTCACCGGACAGGAGGTGCCAGCCATATTCAGTCCACCCACAAAAGAGGCCCACAATGATGACAGCAGCTCTGCACACCTGGATCAAGATGACCAGCCCGGCCCATCAGGGACCTCTGGACAGTTGGTTCCCCTGCCACAGTCCCAAACCACCACTGAACCTCCCCCTCAGGAAACACCAGCACAGCACCTGCCCAGTGGGCCCATGCCACTATCCCCAGGACACGTCAATCAGCAGTGTGTCCACCACTACAGGGACCCCAGGCAAACCCACTAACCCAAGACAATCAGGGGCCTGGGGTCAGTGGCAGTGGGCACGCAGTTCAGGGGACAGAGGCACAGGATAACAGGGAAGCTGGGAGGACTGCTGTGCGACAGGGGGAGGACAGGCCAAGAGAACCCACTCTCCACAAGGCACTCTCAAACATCATGGGAGCATACCACCATTCCCAGGAGACCATGGGCACGGTACTGGCCAAGTTTCAGGAGACCAAGCGGTTGCAGGAGGAACAGTACCTGGGGATCAGGGAGGACTTGAAGTCCATAACCACCACCCTGGTCACCATTGCAGGGGCACTGGCAGACATGCCCAACACCATGAGGGAGACAGTGGCATACCACCGGGCCCCTGACACCAGCCCGAACAATGAACAGCCTTCCACGTCTGCCAGCGCTAGTGGGCAGGAGGTCCTGCCACAGGACCAACAGGCCACCAGCACCCCACCCCCTGCAGAACGAGAACCACCCCGCAAATGGTCCCTGCGATCCAGGCACAAGACAGAGAATATTGCCACGACCCCAGCCAGGAAATAAGACTCTCCTGATTGTCACCCTTCTGTCCCACTATGTCACCCTGTCCACCTTGAACTGCCATTGCTCCACTTCCTATGCCCCCTTGGACAATCCACCTGTTATACCAAGAGACTGGACTCTACCATGGACATTCCTCCACCATCACCCCAGCCCCTTCCACATACCGCTATACACATTAGCCCATAAATAAACACCCTTGAATCACAAAACAATCTGGAGTCAGTCTGTACTTTCCCAAATGTATTGTTACAACTTCTTCGACAAATATCAATGTTAATGCTCATTTGCACATACCAATGTATGACAGGTGTTGGGCAGCAGTAAACATAGCAGAAGGCAGAATGAGGTACCCATATCTGTGAAATGGAAAGCCAAAGAGAACTGTCAGTGTCCATACACAGAGGTTAAGAGGCTGACTTATACAATGTCCTACAGTAGTCAGATATAAGATGAGCATTGCCAGTCTCTTACCTGTGTCTCACTGGAATTACTGCATGATGATGTTGTTTCGGTTGTCAATATCTTCTTCCTCTGCCTCCTTTTCCTCATTGTCCACAGGCTCCACAGCTGCCACAATACCATCATCAGGCCCATCCTCATGCAGAAAAGGCACCTGGCGTCGCAAAGCCAGGTTGTGCAACATGCAGCATGCCACGATTATCTGGCACACCTTCTTCGGTGAGTAGTACAGGGAGCCACCTGTTAGATGGAGGCACTGGAATCTGGCCTTCAGGAGGCCAAAAGTCCACTCAATAATATGCCTAGTTCGCCCATGTGCCTCATTGTAGTGGTCCTCTGTCCTCGTCCTGGCATTCCTCACTGGGGTCAGTAGCCATGAGAGGATGGGGTAACCAAAGTCACCTGCAGATGTTGAGGGAAATCTGTTAGACACACACTAACCCTTAGGGATTACCCCATACCCAGACACCTATTCATACTGTGTGGAGACCTTGGGCTCACCTATTAGCCACACCTGGTGTATCCAGAGTTGCCCCATCACATAAGGGATGCTGCTATTCCACAAAATGTAAGCATCATGCACAGAGCCAGGTTACTTGGCATTCACATGAGAGATGTCAAAAACTCCATCTGCACATTCATTGAATGGTAGCTTTTTCGATTTCTGCACACCTGTTCATTCCTGCGGGGTGGGGGGACAAATGCCACCTGTGTACCATCAATGGCACCAATTATGTTGGGGATATGTCCCAGGGCTTAGAAGTCAGCTTTCACTGTGGCGAAATCCTCCACCTGGGGGAAAACAATGCAGCTGCGCATGTGTTTCAGCAGGGCAGATAACACTCGGGTCAACACGTTACAGAACATTGGCTAAGAATCCCTGATGCCTTGGCCACTATTGTTGGGAAGGAACCACTTGCCAGGAAATGGAGCACTGACAGGACCTACACTAGAGGGGGGATACCTGTGGGATGGCGGATAGCTGACTTCAGGTCAGGCTCCAATTGGGCATCCAAATCTTAGATTGTGGCACGATCAAGTCTGTAGGGTGATAATGATGTGTCTGTCTTCCATTGTCGACAGGTCCACCAGGGGTCTGTACACCGGAGCATGATGCCATCTAATCATTTGCTCCAGCGGATGTGCCCTATGGAGGAGAATGGTGCGCAGAGGGTCATGTACCACATAGGTTGCACAAGTGTTTTTTGCAGTAATGTGAGTAAATGCGTGTGTGGCATTGTCTGTCCCTATTTCTGCCCAAACGTGCTGTGACACAGTTAGGTGCCATGCCATGTGCCACCCTGAAATGGTGGATGCCTGACCAGTAAGGAGGGACAAGGGGAAATGAGGTAACTGCACTGGCATTGTGCAACGTCGCAGTAGGTGATCAAAGACTGCTGCACAATTCAGCATGGGTTATCATTGGGCCCTATGGGTTCAAGGAGCCAATGACGATGCACGCCGGCGGTGACGGTACGCACCGCAGTGGATGTGACTGCCATTTTCTATCTGTTCACTCACTTGATACCTGACCTTCAACAGGAGAGGACCTACACTGCAAGAGCTGCTGTGACCTGTGTCCGGAAGCGACAATGGCTTGAGTGTCTGGGAAAAGGGCCCCTGCCTTCACTTCGGAGGAGTGTGAGAGACTAGTGGATGGGGTCCTCCCCCAGTACAAGCTACTCTACGGTCCTCCAGGCAAACAGGTGAGTACACTGTGAGCATGATGCGTGGGGCATGAATGTATGGAGTGGTATGGATGGAAGATACATGTGGGGTTGGGGGCTGAGGCCTGCATGAGAGGATGGTAAGTGTATGTGTGTCTGGACATGGGTGGGAAGTGGTGGGCAATGAGTATGACGAACCGGACGTGGAGTAATTTCATTTGATCCTACACCTTCATTCAGCTGACTCTACGCGCTTTACGAGGTGTCTGGGTGGGGGATGCGGGCTGTGGGTTCCCCTAGGCCAGGGTGAACTTGGTAGGGTAGGTCCCTTGTTAGGCAGGGTCTGTGGCACTCCAACCCGATAGTGGCAGTGGCCATCTACAACTAGCCAGTCTCCTGTGGGTTCCAGGTGTGCAGCAAATGGGGTTAGGCATAGTCCCCCTTTGGCGGTAGGCGTAGCGATAGGGATGAACGAGACGACTCGCGTTGGTGATTGAAAGGTATTTGATTTATTTAATATATATAGATATATGTCCCATTTGATTAATGTGTGGCTTTTATCCGTCTATGTAGGTGACCGTTTCTTTTCTTCTCTTTCCCAGGGCTTCCAGTGGCAGATGGTTGTTCTCCCAGGAAGGTGGCGTCGTCAGGTCTATCGGAAAAGAAAAGAAAGGTGGGTAAGTCACAAGTCTAAATGTGGTTTGTGTGGTGTTAGTGAGGTGAGAGGGTGTAGAGAGAGAGAGAGAGAGAGATGATGATGAGGGTCCGGGTAGTGATGATAATCCAGGGTGAAAGCGATAGGCAGAGTATTAGGAATTCCCCCTTTTGTGTAACACCTCAGTGGAAAAAAAATCTATTTTCTACTACGGACACTGCTACCTTAGGGCCTGGCCTCTTATACCTCCGGGGGTCAGGCTTTAGTGCAGTTAGTGTTCAGCTTAGCATTGCTAGGGGTTTTCTAGTCGTCTTTTCGTCCCAGGGGTCCCTTGCCTGCTTTACTCCCTCTCCAACCTCTCCCTCCCTCGTCCTCGCCACCCTCCTCCCTTCCCACCAGAGCACTTAACCTATTTTTCATGCAGGACCGTACCTGCTTAAGCCACGTCCCTACAGGGACGTGGCGGGGTCTCCGCTGTTCGGGACTTCTTTGTCCCTCCATAGTGCTGCCACGAGGTGTGGACGCTGACTGCTTGGCGAGTCTTCCGTCCTCAGGAATGTTCCTGCTGGCGGTCTCTCATTCGTCTGCGTCTCCCTCCTCGGTAACAGCTCCGTCTGCGCTCTTCTCTTCTTGCGCGTGTTGTCCGTTTTCCTCCTTTACATTTTGGGAAACGCGGATATCCGGGTTTCCTAATCATATCATTTTCAGCTCCGTGGTACCCCCGGGGCACTGATCGGACTGGGGTCCGCCATGATAGGTAGTCGGGTGGTCTGACGCCCGGCTACACCCCCATGGGCTGGTGTTTTTCCTACTAACTGCTAGTGCATGGCCTAGTATATAGGGCTGCTCCCTCTGTGTTGTGTCCACCAACGGTAGTGGTGTTGCTGGCATTGACCATGTGTCTCCTCTGTCTTTCCCCCCATCTTGTTTTGTCACCCTGTCCTTGTGTGCATTAGGTGGAGAAGCAGAGGCACTGGAGATTGAGGGAGTTGCATTCCACATGGCCATGAGGCCGAATCCACCGAGGGTGAGGGCACCAGTGGGACGGAGGGCGAGGGGAGCACCACGACGGGGACAGGAGGAGAGACCACAGACAGCGACCCCTCCTCCAATGGAAGTTCCCTGGTGGTGGCGGACACCTCTGTGTACAACAGGTACAGCTGCCATCCCCCCTGCCAGCACCGCCCTCCCCGCAGCCCCTCAACGTGTCTCCCGAGCCCGTTCACCCTGGAGGGTGGGCATCTCCTTAGCCCCAGGCACCTCAGGCCCTGCACCAGTCAGCCCTTCAGTGAGAAGGCTATTGACCTCCTGAGATACCTCTCTGTTGGGCAGTCAACCATACTAAATGCCATCCAGGGTGTAGCATGGAATTTGCAACAAACAAATGCATACCTGGAGGGCATTCACTCTGGTGTGGCTGCCCAACAAAGAGCATTTCAGGCTCTGGCCTCAGCACTGATGGCAGCCATTGCCCCTGTGTCAAGCCTCCCCCCTCCAACTTCCTCTACCCAGACCCAATACCCTCTATCTCAGCCTAACCCAAGCACACCTTCAGACCAGCATGCACACACATCAACGCACAAAAGTGGCTCAAGCAAACATAAGCACCACACATCCCACAGGCACTCACACAAGCACCATACCCATGCAGACACACCAACATCCACTTCCTCCACTGTGTGCCCCTCCTCCACGTCCTCCACCTCCCTCCCTGTCTCGTCTCCACTCACATCTGCATGCACCACATCCTCATCCACTGCCTCCATCACCAGCACGCCCATCATAACACACCACTCACGAGCAATCACCACCCCCACAACCATGCACACGTCCCCTGTGTCCTCTCCCAGTGTGTCTGTGAGCCCTCCTCTCAAAGTACACAAACGCAGGCACACACCCACCCAACAGCCATCCACCTCACAACAGCCTCCAGCCCACGCACCTTCACCCAAACTCAGCAGACGTACACCTCCTATAACCACTACCACTACCTCTTCCTCCACTCCCACACCCCCTCCATCTTCTCGTCCCAGTGTGTCAAAGAAACTTTTCCTGGCTAACATTGACCTCTTCCCTACACCTCCCCCCCATCCTTCCCCTAGGGCCAGGATGTCTAGAGCCCAGACCACCACCTCATCCACCAAATTGGCATCCACTGTGGTCTCTGCAAGTCCGGGAGGATCGAAGGGGGCAACCATCAGGGCTGCCACTATGCCACCTACTGAAGCTAAGGACCACCTGATTCCGCCACCTGCCAAGGTAAAGAGGGGGCCAGCATGCAGAAGGGAAAAGACGCACCAACCACCCAGCAAAGGCCTCATCCAGAACCAAAGAGGACAGTGCCAAGGTCCCAGCAGCGACTACCAAGGAGGGGAAGGGACACAAAAGCAAAGGAAAGTCACCTCAGGGCACAGAGCCTCCTGGTGAGGGATGACCTCCATTTCTCATGACAGGCCAGCAAACTGTACCATGGTGAGCACCGCCCCAACGACTGCCACCTGCACCGCCACCTGCACAGCAGCTGCCACAACTACAGTCACCAGCATCATCCCCAGTGGGCAGCCATCCGAGGCTGCTGGAGATGGCCTGGTGTCTCCCTCTACTACTACAGACAACTGCAATACGGGCAGCACCAGCAGTATCTCTGTCGCAGACACCGCCGCAGCCACCGCCGCAGCCACCGCCACCTGCCCCGCCAGTGCCACTACAGCGGACATCAGCAGCATCCCCACTCGGCAGCTGTCTGAGGCTGCAGTAGACGTCCTGGACCCTGCATACACTACATGAGTCACCACCACCAGCACTGGCACCACCAGCAGTTTGCAGCCTAAGTTGCTGCTGGGTGGAGTGTGGCTCTGCCTCCATGGAGTATCGTGCTACCTGTTCCCTGAAAATCTCGTGGCTCAGACACCCAGGTGAGGGAATGGGAACTGCGACACCCCAGGTGCAGCATCTCTGGGCACCATGCCCCCTCCAGAACCAGAGGAGAGATGCATCCACTCACCATATCCTTGGCAGGATGAAGCACTCTGGGCACAAAGCCCCCTCCAGAACCAGTGGAGTAAAGCATCCACTAACCCAGTCCTTGGCAGGATGGAGCACTCTGGGCACAAAGCCCCCTCCAGAACCAGTGGAGAAAAGCATCCACTCACCCTATCCTTGACAGGATGAAGCACTCTGGGCACAAAGCCCCCTCCAGAACCAGTGGAACATGTCACCGACTTGAGAGACTGGGCTTTGCACTCCCTAGGAACAAGCAGTGGGCAGTGGACCCACTTAAGAGACTGTGGCTTTGCACTCCCTAGGACCAGGCAGTGGGCAGTGGACCCACTTGAGGGACTTGAGAGATTGTGGCTTTGCCCTCTCCAGGACCAGGCAGTGGACCCACTTGAGAGACTTGAGAGACTGTGGCTTTTGCACTCCCCAGGACCAGGCAGTGGGCAGTGGACCCACTTGAGAGACTTGAGAGACTGTGGCTTTGCACTCCCCAGGACCAGGCATGGAGCCCCCTAGAGGAGCAGTGGTGTCGTCCCATCATCTGGCTGAGGTGCCCCCCTCCCCCTCCCCCTGAGGTGCCTGTTTTTTTCTTGACCTGATGCCCCTGCAGTGTTCTCTCTGTTTTGAGGCAGGTGTCATGTGTGGGCTTCGCCCAAGCTTTTTGGGACCACTGGTCCACGAACATTTCTTGGGACAGTGTACGGACTTGTGTACTTGCTGTAGATATTTGTGTATACTAATTATTTACTGTTCTCTTGGGCTATCTGCTTGTTCGAATATTACACTAGTTAAACTCATTTCGTTTGGTCCTTGCGTTCTTCCAGGGGGTGATGGGGTGTATCTCTGATGTGATTGGATATGTGTGTGTGTGTTGTTTGTTGCGTGCGTGTGTCACTCTATTTTCCCTCCTCCCCTCCCCTGTGTGCTAGATGCAGTACTCACCATGGTCGTCGGCGCCGCCGTTTGTACTCCTGGTAGGTAAGAAGATACACCAACATTGGTAACACCTGTAGTTCGGGCTCAATGGTATCCTGGTTCCTCATTGGGTGTTGAGAGCTGAGTGGTTTCCCTTCCGAAGACTGTTTCCGTCGTGCTTTTGATGGCGTTGGTACCGCCCCAGAAAAGCTGGCGGATTGGTGCCTTGTAATATTGTGGGTGGTACATTGTCTTCCGCCTGTCTATTGGCGGTTACCGACACAGGCCCATATTTATACTTTTTGACGCTAAACTGCGCTAACGCAGTTTAGCGTCAAAAATGTTTGCGCCGTCTAACGCCATTCTGAAGCGCCATGCGGGCGCCGTATTTATGGAATGGCGTTAGCCGGCGCAAGCAGACCGGCGCTGCCTGGTTTGCGTGGAAAAAAACCACGTACACCAGACAGCGCCGGCGTAGGGGGAAAATGGCGTATGGGCGTCTTAAAATGGGGCAAGTCAGGTTACGTCGAAAAAATCGTCGTAACTCGACTTGCGCCATTTTTTTTCGACGCCCATCCCCCATCAACATGACTCCTATCATTGTAAAGATAGGAGTCATGCCCCCTTGCCCAATGGCCATGCCCAGGGGACTTATGTCCCCTGGGCTTGGTCATTGGGCATAGTGGCATGTAGGGGGGCACAAATAAGGCCCCCCTATGCCACAAAAAAAAATTGAAAAATAACAAAAATTAAACTTACCTGAACTTACCTGTACTTCACTGGGATGGGTCCCTCCATCCTTGGGTGTCCTCCTGGGGTGGGCAGGGGTGGCAGGGGGGGTCCCTGGGGGCAGGGGAGGGCACTGTGGGCTCATTTTGAGCCCACTTGTCCCTTAACGCCATCCCTGACCCAGGCGTTAAAAAGCGGCGCAAATGCGCCGTTTTTGGCCACGCCCACTCCCGGGCGTCATTTTTGCCCGGGAGTATAAATACCACGTAAAGGCCTGGGAGTCATTTTTTTAGACGGGAACGCCTCCCTTGCATCTCATTAACGCAAGGAAGGGGTTCACGCTAAAAAATGACGCTCACTCCGGGCACTTTGGCGCCCGAAGCGTCTAACGCCATAGTATAAATATGGCGTTAGTTGGCGTTAGTTTAGCGTCGAATTTGCGTCGAAAAAAACTACGCAAATTCGGCGCAACCAGAGTATAAATACGGCCCACAGTGTTTGTTTCTACCGCCATGGCGGGGGGAGTGTTAAACTGGCTGTCTGTATTGGCGGTTTCCGCCATGGTCGTAATTCCATTTTTTTGACCACCGGCCTGTTAGCGTTATTACCGCCGCTTTATCACCAACCGCCAGGGTTGTAATGAGGGCCTTAATGTCTCAAAGTCAATAAATTACAGTTCACAACTCTCCCTTATGTTCCACGTGTTCACGTTCCATAGCTCCAAGCTAAGACTTTCCTTTGCCAGGACTTAAACGTATTTCCCTCTTTTTGGCAATTGTCATGCATTGGCTAGAAAGTTATTTCTGATCATATAGTCATTAGAGATCTGACCATACTACTAGACATGAGTTTATTTTTTGTTTTTAAATACTTGCATCTCTGACGTGGTTAGGTCTTGGAAATTACCTTCTGCATGTAAAACATCCCTTGTAGGTTGTAACACATCTCTCTGTAACTATGGAGTGGGGGTTGATGGGTGATCTTTCTATACAGTGAACGGAACGCCTTTAATTTGTGTGAATAGCCACAGAGTACATTTTCAACAGCAATCTCTCTCTGTGTCGCTTGCTTTTTAGTTCACAGTCGCTGCATCTCTAGCAGTTTGATAATGATTAAGCATGTTGGTTGTTACAAGAATGATTACAGCCATTTAATACTGAAGGAAATCAAGACAAAATCGCCTTCTGTCAGACCCTATTACAACATAGAACAATGTAATGAGTCTTGAGACTTTCATTGTGGTTTTATGCTTCCCGAGATTGCTGTTGATCATTTGCTGCCCAATTTAAACAATACATATTTTACCATCTTGTTTATCAACCAACCTTGTTGAGTGAGTATGCAGGAACAAACTGCCATCAATACCTTATTGCAGCTGCTCATAACAAACATGGATTCGAGAGATTGGTAACCACCCTATTAATACTTTCTTTTTTCCGTACAACAATAACTAATCCGTTATGCAGTCAGAATGTCTTCCGCCACCAGGAGGTCAATGAGCATGACTAAAATATCGCTGCTCCATTTTGTTTTTTTCCACAATTTATGGATTCCATTAGGTAGGCGCGACATACATTAAATAGCTTGTAAAACGTAATATGCTTTAAATCTATGCTCAGATAATAAAAGCCTCAATTAATATATATATTTTTTTTGCAGTTTAAATAGCTCGATTTTGACATACTTGCATTGTAGTGATTTATAAGAGAACCACATTGCATTAGATCTTTTTTTAGGAATGGGGACATTATGGCCCGTATTTATACTCCGTTTGCGCCGAATTTGCGTCGTTTTTTTCGACGCAAATTCGACGCTAAACTAACGCCAACTAACGCCATATTTATACTATGGCGTTAGAGGCATCTAGCGCCAAAGTTCCCGGAATGTGCGTCATTTTTTAGCGTGAACCCCTTCCTTGCGTTAATGATATGCAAGGGAGGCGTTCCCGTCTTAAAAAATGACTCCCAGGCCTTTACGTGGTATTTATACTCCCGGGCAAAAGAGACGCCCGGGAGTGGGCGTGGCTAAAAACGGCGCATTTGCGCCGCTTTTTAACGCCTGGGTCAGGCATGGCGTTAAGGGACAAGTGGGCTCAAAATGAGCCCAGAGTGCCCTCCCCTGCCCCCAGGGACCCCCCCTGCCACCCTTGCCCACCCCAGGAGGACACCCAAGGACGGAGGGACCCATCCCATGGACATTAAGGTAAGTTCAGGTAAGTATTTTTTTATTTATTTTTTGTGGCATAGGGGGGCCTGATTTGTGCCCCCCTACATGCCACTATGCCCAATGACCATGCCCAGGGGACAGAAGTCCCCTGGGCATGGCCATTGGGCAAGGGGGCATGACTCCTATCTTTACAATGATAGGAGTCATGTTGATGGGGGATGGGCGTCGAAAAAAAATGGCGCAAGTCGGGTTACGACGATTTTTTCGACGTAACCTGACTTGCCCCATTTTAAGACGCCCATACGCCATTTTCCCCCTACGCCGGCGCTGTCTGGTCTACGTGTTTTTTTCCCACGCAAACCAGGCAGCGCCGGTCTGATTGCGCCGTCTAACGCCATTCCATAAATACGGCGCCCGCATGGCGCTTCAGAATGGCGTTAGACGGCGCAAAATTTTTTGACGCTAAACTGCGTTAGCGCAGTTTAGCGTCAAAAAGTATAAATATGGGCCAATGTCCCTCATTACGACCCTGGCGGACGGGGATAAAGTGGAGGTAACTACTGCCAAATTATGACCATGGCAGTGATATCTCCGAAAGACAGCCAATGTACCACACCTACCACCAGGGTGGAAACAACATCTACCACAGAGGTAGCCGTCTACAGTCAGGCGGAAGACAAAATTATGCGCCCCATATTAAGACCCTTCAATCCACCACCTTTTCCGGGGTAGTACCAGCGCCATCAAAAGCCTGGTGGAAAAAGAGCACAGAAGCTAAATGACTCACCATTGGAGACACAGGGAAAAACCACACCCCCATGGAACCAGAACTGTAAGTCTTTCCGATGATCTTCTACGTCATGCTCCACCACCAACACCAACGCCGATGATGACGGTCAGTACAGCTGCTTAGCACACAAGGTAGGGGGGAGGAAAACGAGAGTGACACACACATGCACAACACACACACACGCCATACACACAACCAGCTGCACAAGAAAATATTTGTCCCCGGTAATTGGCTGAATAATTCAAGGACAACAGGAATTGACTAAAATGACTTGATAAGGTAAACATCAAAAATATAAAGTCGATGTGGCAATGCAACAGATATGTACACATGTACAAAAAAGGGACACTGCCCAGTCCATAGTTCACAGGGGCCACATGGCCACAAGGCAAACTCCAAGACCCCACTCAATCCCTGCACCAATACGGAGAGAACATTGCAGAGGCATCAGTTGATAAAAGGCAGGCACCTCTGGTGGAGAAAGGGGGGGCACCTCAGCCAGATGGCCAGATGCAGAAACAAGCCCACTGGTTCTGGAGGGGGCAACCTGCCCTGTGCTTGGTCCAGGGGAGTGCAAGGCCACAGTCTCTCAAGTGGGTGTCTTGTCCACTGGTTCTGGAGGGGGCAACATGCTCTGTGCTTGGTCTTGGGGAGTGAAAGGACACAGGCTCTCAAGTGGGTGTCTTGCCCACTGGTTCTGGAGGGGGCAACATGCCCTGTGCTTGCTCCTAGGGAGTGCAATGCCACAGTCTCTCAAGTGGGTGTCTTGCCCACTGGTTCTGGAGGGGGCAACATGCCCTGTGCTTTATCCTGGGGAATGCAAGGCCACAGTCTCTCATGCGGGTGTCTTGCCCACTGGTTCTGGAGGGGGCAATATGCCCTGTGCTTGGTCCTGGGGAGTGCAAGGCCACAGTCTCTCGAGTGGGTGACTTCCCCACTGGCTGTGATGGTGGCAGGCCGCACAGCAGCCCATGGAGGCTGGATCACATGGTGTCCGCTGACGGCGATGGCTGCACTGTGGTGGTGATTGATGGGAGACTCCTGCTCAGCCCCTGAACCCTCCGATGGCTGCACTGTGGTGGTGGTTGTGGGAGGCTCCTGCTCAGCCCCTGCACCCTCCGATAGCTGCACTGTGGTGGTGGTTGTGGAAGGCTCCTGCTCAGCCCTGCACCCTCCGATGGCTGCACTGTGGTGGTGGTTGTGGGAGGCTACTGCTAAACCCCTGCACCCTCCGATGGCTGCACTATGGTGGTGGTCGTAGGAGGCTCCTGCTCAGCCCCTGCATTCTCTGATGACTGCACAACCATGGCTGGCGGTGGGGGCTCTGTGACAGCTGCTGGTGCAGGCTCCTTCCCCTTTCCAGCGACAATGGGGTGGGAAGGGGGAGAAGTAATAGGAGTGGAGGATGAGGGAGTTGTTGTTGGAGGTGTTTGTCTGCTGGATTTGGATGCAGATGCATGGGTGGTGTGCTGTTGTGAGGTGGATGGCTGTAGGGTGTCTGAGTGCTTGTGTTTTTGTACTCTAGGGGGACAGACACGGTGGGAGAGGACACAGGGGAAATGTGCATGCTTGTTTTGGAGGTGTGTGCCAGTGAGGTGTGTGTTCTGCTTGGTGTCTTGATGATGCTGGTAGTGGATGATGATGTAGTGCATGCAGGTGTGAGTGTGGACGTAACTGGGTGAGAAGTGGAGGAGGAGGAGGAGGAGGGGGAGACAGTGGAAATAGTGGATGTTGTTGTGTTTGCAACTGAATGGTGTTTGTGTGAGTGCCTGTGGGATAAGGTGTGGTGCATGTGTTTGCCTGTGACACTCTTGGGTGTTGTCTTGTGTGCATGCGTGTCTGGCTGTATGCTTGGGCTGGGATGGGGTTGAAGAGAATGGGACTGGGAAGTGGAAGCTGGAGGGCGGACGGTAGAAACAGGGATAGTGGCTGCCATCAGAGAGGAGGCCAGAGCCTGGATCGATCTCTGTTGGGCTGCCAATCCACTGTGAATGCCCTCCAAGAATGCATTAGATTGCTGCATCTGGGCTGCCAGCCCCTGGATGGCGTTCACAATGTTGATTGCCCTACAGAGATGGATCTCAGGAGGTCAATAGCATCCTCACTCAGGGCAGCAGGGCTCACTGGGCAGGGCCTAAGGTGCCTGGGGCGAAGGAGATGCCCACCATCCTGGATGAGTGGTCACGGGCAACTCGCTGAGGGGCTGCTGGGAGGGTGGTGCTGCTATGGGGTCGTGGTTGTACCTGTAGCTGGGGTGGTCACAGAAGTGTCCATCATCACCAGGGAGCTCCCATCGGAGGAGGTATCTGAGTTTGTATGGTCCCCTCCATTCTCTGCCGTGGTGCTCCCCTCGCCATCTGTCCCACTGGTGCCCTCAGCATTGGTGGACTCTGCCTCCTGGATCCTGTGGGATGCAGCTCCCTCCGGTGCCTCTGCTCCTCCACCAGATGATGCTAATGCACATAAGGACAGGATGACAAAACAAGAAAGGGGGCAGAGAGACAAAGGATACACTGGGTCAATGACTGCACCAGCACTACCATTGGTGTACACAGCACCCTCACACCCAGGGAACAGGCCTACGCACTATGCATTGCACTACCAGTGATATTGGTAGCCACCAAGGCATGAGGAGGAGCACACACCGCCAAATGCAACACACCTGGGACCCACGCAGCCCGGAACAGTAGTGGATGCTAACAAGCTGGGTAGGCAGTATTCCCCCTTCGACCCTTAGCCACCAGAGAAACTACGCTGCTATGTCTGGCCTGGCCTAGGGGTACCCACTGACACACAACCACCACCCTGATACCACCTCTCCAGCCATTTCCTTCAATGATGGCCACAGTACTCACCCCCTTGTGGCTGCTTTGATGCCCTCACGCACCCATCCAGCTCTGGATAGGCCACTGCCAGTATGCGGGCCATCAGCGAGGTCAGGGTCTTGAGGGACACCGATTGCTACTTGGTATGCCATCCCCAGCTGGGCCTCCGAGGTCTTCAGTGCCCAACGTCTCAGGTCCTCCCACCGTTTGCAACAGTGGGTGCTCAGTCTGCCATAGACCCCCAGGGCCTGCACCTCCTTGGCGATGGCATGCCATATACCATTCCTTTGAAGGGCACTGACCTGCAGAGGCGATACAGAAAGAAGAACACCATTAGACAAACAATCCAGCCAGTTACACGAATGACCCACCATACCCGCTTCCTTCACTATTGGCACACACACATGGCTCAGCACTCAACGTGTACCCAGCCAAGAGGACATCCCTCCCCCTTACACAATGCCTTCACACACACCTCCATGCATTAATGCCACATTCATTGTGCCCACAGTGTATTCACCTGTTGGTCTGAAGGCCCATTCAGCAGTCCGTACTGAGGTAGGACCCCATCCACCAGTTGTTCCAACTCCTCAGAAGTGAAGGCTGGGGCCCTTTACCCGGTCACATGGGCCATGGTAGGTTCCAGACACAGGTCACAGCAGCACATGTAGTGTAGGTCCTCTCCTCTGGAAAGTCAGGAAACAAGTGAGGAATCAGATAGAAAATGGCAGTCACGTCCAGGGCGGTGCATACCGTCACCGCCGGCGTAGATCACCATTGGCCACTGTACCCCATAGGGACCAATAATAACCAATGAGGAATTGCACGGTGGTTCACAACCGCCTACTGCCATGGCACACCTGTCCCTCCACACAGGACAGGTGGACGCCATTTCGGGGGGGCTATGGAATAATGCTGCGTCACAGGATAAATAGGCACATACTTGACAAATTGCACTGTCCAATTACATGTTTACAGATTGTGGAATACTGTTGTGGCAGCATTGTTCAGTTTGTGACAGCCTCCTCACTCTTTTGTCCCTCAGAAACCTACCGCTGCGGATGAATAAGAGATGGAGACATACCCTTGTGTACAGACCCATGGTGGACTTGGCTACAATGGAGGACAGGCATATAATACTCACCTATGGACTTGACAGGGCCACAGTCACAGAGCTGTGTGCCCAATAGGAGCCAGACCTGATATCTGCTATCCATCACCCCACTGGGATCCCCACTCTTGTGCAAGTGCTATCAGTTCTCCATTTCCTGGCAACTGTTGGAGGTACAGTTTGAATTAAGGAGAGAGCAGGGTACAGTAGAGCAGTGTGTGAATCTCGATCTGCTTATTGGGAAATACACTAATGTCAAAGTAGGGTCCCTTCATTTATGCTTTGCTGACCTCTGCAGCGCTTTCGATATGGTTGACCGTTCAATCCTTTGGTCTACCTTGATTTCCCTTGGTGTCCCAGAGAGCATAGTCTCCTTCCATTTATGGCTGTATGAAAACTTGTCTACAAATTTTCGGTAGGGTCTTTATTGGTTATGTTCCTCCTTTATTTCAAATTAAGAGGTGAATCATGCAGGGTTGTGTTTTTTCATCTTTTCTGTTTTTGCTTTTTATTAATGGGGTTGATGGTGCCATGCAGGCTTTGCAGGCAGATGCTCCTATGGCCACAGGTCATTCAGTACCCATGTTATTATGTGGCGATGATGCCTTCCTGTTATCAAGGACGCTTGTTGGCCTGCAGAAATTGATGGACTTGATAACGCGTCCAGCCCTTATAAATTACCTGTACCTGGACACGTTGGAGGTCGGTGAATCTTTTAACCGAGTCGGGCTCTCCTCATCCTAATATAGTTGAGTCACTCAGATCAATAATCAATAACTATTACAATCGGTAATCAATACTCAATTAATAGATCAATATAGCACATCAGAAATCAATAACAGTTGGTATTTTGGCGCACCATGACCTTTCAGTCATGAATAACCACACCAGTTTATTAAAAGTTAGTGAATGTATTTCCCTATATTAACAAAGCTAGCACAATATAGATATGTCTCAAAACCAATTGATATATGTATATGAACATTACTAGATGTCCATAACGGCGGAAGAAACGCAATCTACGTAAAATCTGAATAATGATACACTCTGTTATCGCAATGCAAATCACCAATATGACTAACTGTATTTGACTAATTGCATACATTGGTCAGCATAACAAGATTTCAAATTAGCATGATACATCGAATGAGTACCTCGACTAACCTCTAATTAGCATTGGCATGTGGGACTTCATGCAAAACTAATTTAGTCAACACAAATTTGGAAAACTTCTAGCTAGGACTCTATCAAAATTAGCAGTTGGTACCTAAAAGGAAAAACACAATGCATAATACATTTATCCTTTCATATTTACCAAATATAATCAGCATTCAAGAAAAGTCTTCGTCTTTCAGGTACCGGTTGATCAGCATGGGGCAAATTTCAAAGGGGCAAAGTTAATGGCAAACTTCCTTGCAACGGCAAGGAGAATAGGGCAAAGTTACTGCATGGGCAAGACGGGGGCAAATCAAAGTTAAAGTCTCTAGGGTGAGAATTCTTAAAGTCTCTTTCTCTCAGATAGAGAAAAGGGCATCAGGGTGTCGTCCAAAATGGAGTCTGGCATCAGGCTTCAAACTGGCATCGAGGAAAAATGGCTGACTTCTCTTTGTCCGGTGGGTTTAAGTAAAAAAAACATTCCAAATTCTGCAGGGTCTTCCATTGGAGGGTTGATAGGTTGGCTTCAAATTGTCCAATCAAAATTGTCTTTTACTAGCACTCATTTATGCATACACTGTCCTTGGAGCCTTGGAACACAAATTGTAACATGGTTTGCCAATTATTTTACTATCTGTACCTTCATTGTCCGCACCTGCAGAGACTGACCTTGTATCAAAGGGGATGAAACCGGCCTAGTACGAAACCTTGGAGATAAGTGTACCAGTCAGCTCTACTGGAAAAATACAACTTCAAGCAAGAATATATGTTTCATTAGTTCAAGGAAAAACCATGCAGTTAAAATTTGAAACCAGGCAACTAGGCCAAAGCCTGTACTAAATTTAAGCTAAGCAAAACAGTTTTCAAACAAGAAATCATGGCATACATTTGCGATTATGACGGATTACTACATTTTCAATATTTCATGATTAATAAAGCTCGTTTACAATGATGGCGAACTACCCCGAGGGCACAATTTCCCTCGTACATTATTTTCTTTACTAAAATCACACTACATTACATGTTTTGATTATACGATATGTATGAATATATGTCGGACTTTCTTTTTCTGCGTCATCAGACTCATTTGGCGACTTAATGGAGGCTTAGAAAATGGAGAGCAATAAGACAAAAACATACACAATGGTCTGTAGGAATAAAGTGCAAAAGTGTAGGACCTTTTACTTCAGGGTACTCCAATTACCAGGGCAAACTCATTCTGTTATTTAATCATTTTATGTTCTAGTAATGGCACATGGACCCAACAGATCCAAAATGCCCACTCAAAAATGGGCTGAGTCTGTTGTCCCATAATTTTGACAGCCACCCAGTTAAAGAAATGATTGATCTATATATACATATATATATATATATATAAGGTGAGAGGGCTGTCAACTGTCAAGTTTGGAGGAGGCCTGTGGGATTATACTCATAGCAGCTCCCTTCAGGCTTAGGAGAGCTCTTTATTTAGGCACCTGTTATGGACACTAGCCTATGCGTCATCTTTCATTGTCCACAAGGAGGCTGGGTTACGTTTTCTCGAAGACTCGCTCTTATTGAAACCCTTATTACTTTGGTAATATATCTGTGCAAGATATGAGAAATCTTAATAAATGAACTGCTTTAGATTGTTTAGCTTTAGATAATACTTTTAAAATTCACTGGCTCTACTATATAGATGAATCTTTTAAGTTGCTGTTTAATATACCTGTATCTTCTGACCCCCATAGGTTTTTTATTCCTTGACTAGAGTGTATTTAAGATCTCTTTCTTTAATTATAGACAGGAATGTGGAGCATATGATTAAGTTAGGAAGCCTAGGGTTGCCTCACATTTATCGAATGATTTGCAGGAGGGATGTCAACTTTATTTGACCTGGGTGACTAATACCCAGCATCCGTTTGTTTTAACAAGGTTGAGGTTAGGCATAGTACACCACTTAAATGTCTTTCTTGAAATTCAATACCTACCTCCAGACATGATCTCTTGCATTTGTGATGGCTTGTCGAAGCAAAGCACACAGCAATTTATTCAATTTTGTAGTTTTTATGAGGATTTAAGGAGAAATTAAATTAAAACCATTACTTTTCACAGATTATCAGGGAATATAAAATTGCTGTTTTATTTATTTGCACTGGGGAATCCTTGCATATGCTTCAACATTGTCCTCTTTATACTGGGGGAAATATGCCAAAAGTATAATATTTTAACTATCAGCAAAGGGGGAGAACTGAAAGTTTTAAATGCATTGGGGCATATTTAAGAAAAGTTGCGCTGCACACAGTGCAATGGCACTTTTCTTGCACCCTTTAGCGCCCCTGACTGCCACTATGTGTTTGCTGTATTTAAAATATGGCACACCATGGTGCAAGGCAGGGGACAATAGCCTCATTTTCTTTTGTTTTTTTAAACTGTTGATGTACACTGAAGGAGTAGCACCAAAACCTTGGAGCTACTCCTGCAGAGTACATAGGGCCAATTGTAATCAATGGTGTGCCGCATTTAACACCTGCTTTGATCAGGCATTAAAAGTGCTGAACAAAAATGACACAAGTAAATATTTTAGATTCACTTGCACCATTGTTTCTGCCCCCATAACAGGGTAATGTCCTCTTTGCATATATTATGCCTGGGACATGCATAATGTAGCGCAGAAGGTTACAAAGTGGCATAATGCATGCATTGCGCCACCTTGTAAATATGGCGCAGGGTTTTTTCCCTTCTAATGCCACATCAAAAAATGACACTAATGTGGCATTAGAATGGCGCTAGGGGCTCTTAAATATGCCCCATTGTTTATTTTTTAACTCATATTGAACATTGTTTCAATGTTATATTAATTGATGTTTCTAATGAACTTTTATAGCCACTATGTTTGTGCTGAATAGAGATCGTCGAATCAAATCGACACACACACACATCAGTGTTGTAAGGGAAGGTGTTAATGCTGTCACCATTTATTGTATTAGGGTATGAGAAGGCATGGGAGATCAATTGCATCCTTTTTAACTATCATCTTGTCTTGTTCTCACATTATGGGGGTCCTTCCAACCCTGGCGGTCGGTGTTAAAGCGGCGGCCAACCCGCCAACAGGCTGGCGGTCCAAAAAATGGAATTCCGACCCTGGCGGGAACCGCCAACTCAGCCCGCCACTTTAACACTCCGACCTCCACGGCGGTACAAACAAACAGCTTGGCGGTCACCGTCAACAGACAGGTGGGAGACAATGTACCGCCCACACTATCATGACCCATCAATCCGCCACCTTTTCCGGGGCAGTTGCCCCGCCGATAAAAGCACGGCGGAAACAGACTTTTCTAACGGAAAACGCTCACCTCTACACACTCCACGAGGAATCTGGACAGCATGGAACCGGAACTACACATCCTCCCAGCCATTGTCTTCCTGCTCCTCTACCAGGAGCACGAACGCCGGCGCAGACGACAACGGTGAGTACTGCACCTACGACACAGGGGAGGGGGGAGTAAAAAAATTACGGGGACACACATACACCACACACCCACCCCCACCCTCACCCACTACAACACACACATCAATGCAGAGCAACAAGTCAGAGTGACACCCCCCAAACCCCCCGGAAGAATGCAAAGACAAAATAAAATTATCATTAAAATTGAAGTATATTATAGCATATTTGAAGTTAAGTGAAATATGAAATATATAAATAAAATATATTACATCATGAACAATATATACATAGGTCAAAAGTCCGGCCCATATTGGCTATCATCCATTGTTCGTGGGCCAATGGGCTTAAACACATGAGCAAAGCCCACACACGAGACCCGATTCCATTGGAGAGAACACTGCAGGGGCATCAGATAGTAAAACTACAGGCACCTCAGGGGGAAGGGAAGGGGGGGCACCTCAGCCAGTTGAGTCCACGACGCCAGATCCACGAGGGGCCTCCATGCCCACTGGACCATCCTGGGGAGTGCAAAGCCACAGTCTCACAAGTCTCTACAGTGGGTGGGTTGCCCACTGGACCATCCTGGGGAGTGCAAAGCCACAGTCTCACAAGTCTATACAGTGGGTGGGTTGCCCACTGGACCATCCTGGGGAGTGCAAAGCCACAGTCCATCAAGTGGATTACAGACTCCACTGGTTCTGGAGGAGGCATGGTGCCCAGAGTGCTTCGTGAAGCCCTGGCCGACACAGATCCGGCCCTGCCAATGGGCCAGCGGTGCTTGAGATGAAGGGCCCAGCGGAGCGGTTCAGAGACGGCGGTGCCCAGCAGAGCGGTGCTTGACAGGAAGGGCCCAGCGGAGCGTTGCTTGACAGGAAGGGCCCAGCGGAGCGGTGCTTGACAGGAAGGGCCCAGCGGAGCGGTGCTTGAGATGAAGGGCCCAGCGGAGTGGTGCTTGAAAGGAAGGGCCCAGCGGAGCGGTTCAGAGACGGCGGTGCCCAGCGGAGCGGTGCTTGACAGGAAGGGCCCAGCGGAGCGGTGCTTGACAGGAAGGGCCCAGCAGAGTGGTGCTTGACAGGAAGGGCCCAGCGGAGCGGTTCAGAGACGGCGGTGCCCAGTTCAGCGGTGCTTGTCTTGAAGGGCCCAGTTCAGCGGTGCTTGTCTTGAAGGGCCCTGTTCAGCGGTGCTTGTCTTGAAGGGCCCTGTTCAGCGGTGCTTGTTTTGAAGAGCCCAGTTCAGCAGTGCTTGTCTTGAAGGGCCCTGTTCAGCGGTGCTTGTCACGGCAGGGCCCTGTTCAGCGGTGCTTGTCACGGCGGGGCCCTGTTCAGCGGTGCTTGACATGTGTTCCCAGGGAACCAGATCGGGTCAATATTTTCCGCTCAGTCGGCATCCGACCTTTCGCTTGCGGGGCCCTCCTGTGCTGGAGTCCTGGGCCCGTGGGTGTCATCCTTCACACCCGAAATGGGGCTGGTGGGGCCCTCCTGGGCAGCTCGCCTGCTGCCGGACTTGTCCGCCCTGCTGCCCTTGCCCTCCTTCGCCGATTCTCTGGGGCCCTTGCCTCCCTTTGTGGATGTGCCAGGTGACGGTGCCTGGGTAGTGCCTTTGGGGGCTGCCGTCTCTGGCCTCTCGCGCCGGCCCTTCCCTTTTTTAGTTTTTTTCCCAGGGGGTGGGCTGGCTGTCCCCTTGCTGCTGGCCGATGTTGCTGCCCTAGAAGCTGGTGGACTCCAATAGCCCTGGACTATGGTCCTTGTAGGTGCAGGGTTTGTGCTGGCTGAGGTGCTGGTTGGACTCTTACGAGATGGAGGGGGTGGGTCAGGTGATGCAAAGAGGTTAATTTTGGAGAAGAAAAACTTTTTAGGAGCAGTGGGAAGGGTAGGTGCAGTGGGTATGGGAGTGGAGGAAGAGGATGTGGTTGTAGAAGAGCCAAGTGTGCTGTCTTTGGGTGCAGGTGCTTGTGACGGAGGCTGTCGTGAGGTGGATGGCTGTTGGGTGGGTGGCTGCCTGCGTTTGTGTGGTTTGGAAGAGGGGGTGACAGACACACTGGGAGAGGACACAGGGGACGTATAAATGGCAGTGGGGGTGGTGTCTGCACGTGTGCGGAGTGTTCTTGTGGGTGTGCTGGTGATGGACGTACTGGCTGATGGTGGTGTGCATGCAGGTGTGAGTGGAGACGTCACAGGGAGGGAGGAGGGAGACGAGGAGGAGGGGGACACAGAGGAGGCAGTGGCTGTTGGCATGTCTGCATGTGGAAGTTGCATGTGTGAATGCTTGTGTGATCTGTGGTGCATATGTCTGGATGAGCTGCCCTTGGGTGCTGATGTGTGTGCAGGCTGGTCTGTAGGTGTGTCTGGGATAGGCAGAGGAACAGGGGAGTGGGACTGGGTGGAGGGAGTTGGAGGAGGGAGGCTGGAGACAGGGACAATGGCTGCCGTCAGTGCTGAGGCCAGAGCGTTGAACGATCGCTGATGGGCAGCCTGACCCGAATGAATGCCCTCCAGGTATGCATTGCTCCAGTGCACCTCCCTTTCTACACCCTGGATGGCATTCAAAAGGGTAGACTGCCCAACAATGAGCGTCTGGAGGAGGTCAATGATCTCCTCACTGAGGGCAGCAGGGGTAACTGGGGCAGGGCCTGAGGTGCCTGGGGCGAAGGAGATGCCCGCCTTCCTGGCCGAGCGGGCACGGGGCGAACGCTGAGGGGCTGCTTGGAGGGCAGAGCTGGTGCGCTGGGTGGCGGCTGTACCTGTTGTAGCGGTGGGCACGGATGTTGCCGCCACCACAAGGGAGCTCCCTTCCGAGGACATGTCTGTGTCGCTGACGTCTCCACGGGTCCCCGTTGTGGAGCTCCCCTCGCCCTCCGTCTCACTGGTGAACTCGGAGTCGGTTGCATGGCCCTCCGGGGCCATGTGAGATGCAGCTCCCTCGTGCTCCGATGCCACTTCTCCTCCGCCTGATGATGCTAATGCACACATGAACAGGAAGACCATAACAAAAGGGGGGGGGAGAAACAAAGACATGTTGAGTGCATGCATTGGCAACACCGTTGGCGGAGAGGACAGACACAGAAGCCCCCTGCACTACGCCGCGCACTCGGTGTACACTACTCAATTATTGTGACTTGGCCTACAAGCCTATGGACGACAAATGCACACATAGGTGACCCAGGGCCATGGATAGCTGTACTTAGCACCCTACAGAGGTGGGGGGCGGGGGCACAGGGCCATGCCTTACGGAGGGGCCTAGCCTACTGAAATTGCCCTGGCCTAGAGATAGCCACAGCCCTCCTCCCCCACCCAGACACCTCCACTGTGCGCTAATATAGCTGAATTTGCTGGTACTCACCCCCTTGTGTCTGCTGTGATGTCCTCACGTGCCCATCCAAATCGGGGTAGGCCACCGCCAGGATCTGGGACATCAGGGGGGTCAATTGCCGTGTGGCACCCCTCCTAGGTTGAGAGGCCATCCCCAGCAGAGCCTCCGCGGTCTTTCTGCTCCCGCGGCGGATGTCCTCCCACCTCTTTCGGCAGTGGGTGCCCCGTCTGTTGTGGACCCCCAGGGTCCGGACGTCCTTGGCGATGGCACGCCAAATGTCGATCTTCTGATGGGCGCTGACCTATGTGACATGTACAGGGTGGGAAAATAAATATCATCATTTTCTGCATGGTCGATGTGAGTGGCCCCCCTCTCCAACCTTGCCATATGGCACATGCTCTCATCTGTTGTGCGATGCATGCCTCATTCGCTCCCCTCCCCACCATCTTTCATTCACCCCACTCAACCCAGGCATTGGCCACAAAACATGGTCCCAGTGTACTTACCTGTTGGTCTGGAGGACCGTAGAGTAGCGCATACTGGGGGAGGACCCCATCGACGAGTTTCTCCAATTCTTCTGAAGTGAAGGCAGGGGCCCTTTCCCCAGTCGCAGCAGCCATTGTCTCTTCCAGACCGAGGTCACAGCAGCACTTGCAGTATAGGTCCTCTCCTGTGGATGATCAGGTCTCGAGTGATTAAGCAGATAGAAAATGGCGGTCACGGCCGCGGCGGTGCGTACCGCGGCGGTGCGTACCGCGACCGCCGGCATACATCCTCATTGGCTCCTGAAACCCATAGGGTTCAATGTTAACCAATGCGGCTTTGCACCGCGGTCTTCCACCGCCTACCGCCATGGTGTGCCACGCCAGCGCATTGACCTCACATCCCATTGTCACACTTCACAGGTCAGGCAGCTGCCATTTCAAGGGCCCACATGGCTTAATTTCTACTGCGTCACACAGGCCTAGGCCTTGCATTGCCACTCATACAAGCCATTCAATGCATAGAGAATCGTGTACTGTGCAAGCTGTGTGAACGTACCTGTGGTTTGCTTGACTCTGTGCTCCATGTTGTCCTTCCTAGGCACCGTCCGCTGGGACTTGCGAGGAATCCTCCGGTGTACAGACCGCTGGTGGACCTGTCGACAATGGAAGAAAGACATGTCATACTCACATACAGACTTGACCGTGCCACTATACAGGAACTGTGTGCCCAGCTGGAGCCAGACCTGATGTCACCCATCCGCCAACCCACAGGGATCCCCCCTCTAGTGCAGGTTCTGTCAGTGCTCCATTTTTTGGCAAGTGGGTCATTTCAATCTACAGTGGCCATTTCATCAGGGATGTTCCAGCCTATGTTTTCAAAGGTGTTGTCCAGAGTGTTGTCTGCCCTGTTGAAATACATGCGGAGCTACATTGTTTTCCCTGAGGTGGGCGATTTGGCTACAGTGAAGGGTGATTTCTATGCCCTTGGACATATTCCCAACATCATTGGTGCCATTGATGGGACCCATGTGCCTTTGGTTCCCCCCAGAGGAAGTGAACAGGTGTACAGGAACAGAAAAAGTTATCATTCGATGAATGTCCAGGTGGTCTGTTTGGCAGACCAGTACATCTTCCATGTAAATGCCAAGTTCCCTGGGTCAGTGCATGACGCGTACATCATGCGAAATAGCAGCATCCCTTATGTGATGGAACAGCTACAGAGACACCGTGTGTGGCTAATAGGTGACTCTGGTTACCCCAACCTGTCCTGGCTACTGACCCCAGTAAGGAATTCCAGGACCAGGGCAGAGGAACGGTACAATGAGGCCCATGGGCGTACTAGGAGGGTGATCGAGCGGACCTTCGGCCTCCTGAAGGCCAGGTTTAGGTGCCTGCATATGACAGGTGGATCCCTAATGTACTCACCAAAGAAGGTGTGTCATATCATCGTGGCCTGCTGTATGCTTCACAACCTGGCTTTGCGACGCTAGGTGCCTTTCCTGCAGGAGGATGATCCAGATGGTGGTGTTGTGGCAGCGGTGGAACCTGTGGAGAGTGAAGAGGAGGAAGACGACGGGGACGACACAGATAACAGTGACAGAGTGATACAACAGTATTTTCAATAACACACAGGTAAGATTCAACACCGGCATTTTACGATTACTTACAGTCTCCTGCCTCTCCACTGTCTGGCCTATTCCCCCAGTGTATGTTAACTGATTTGTGACTTTCCCTTTAAATTTCAGAGATGCGGCCCCCACTGCGTAACCTCTGCTTTGTTTACCCATGGACTACAGCTGTGTGACAGTGGTATGTTCTCATCACTGTGTAACTGGACATTTTGGCAGCGTTATGTCTAATACATTTGTTCACAATACAGGCAGACTCCAGATGATTTTTGTGCAATAAGTGTTTTTATTAAAGTGCAGGAAATAGGGACATGGTTGCAAATCGGTGATGGGTGATGGTGGAGGAATGTCCATGGCAGAGTCCAGCTTTTCAGTCTCACAGGTGCATTGTCCATATGCCTGTGGAAGGTGGATCAGGGGCAGTTAAAGGTTGGACAGGGTGACAATGTGGGACAGTGGGATGACATCAGGGGGTATCCTTTGCTGGCGGGGGTCTTGGCATCCTACTCTGTCTTCTTTCGAGATCTCAGGCCCCGCTTGTGGGGTGGTTCTTCTTCTGCAGGAGGTGGGGTTCTTGTGGCCTGTTGTTGTGTGGGGGCCTCCTGTCCACTAGCGCCGGCGGAGGTGGTTGCCTGTTCTTGGTCCATGCTAGTGACAGGGGCCCTTTGTGGTGCCACATGGTCCCGCAATGTGGTGACAATCTGGTTGAGTGCCCCGACGATGGTGCCCATTGCGGAACTGATGCTTCGAAGTTCTTCCCTGAACCCCATGTACTGTTGCTCCTGCATGACCTGGATCTCCTGGAACCTGGCCAGTACCGTCGCCATCGTCTCCTGGGAGTGGTGGTATGCTCCCATGATGGAGGAGAGGGCCTCGTGGAGAGTGGGTTCCCTGGGCCTGTCCCCCCCTCCTGTCACACAGCAGCCCTCCCAGTTCCCCTGTTTCCCTGGGCCTTTGTCCCCTGGACCGTGTGCCCACTACCACTGCCCCCAGGTCCCTGTTGTTGTTGGGGTGGTGGGTTAACCTGGGTGCCCTGTAGTGGTGGACACACTGCTGATTGACGTGTCCTGGAGACAGAGGCATGGGCCCGCTGGGTGGGAGCTGTGCTGGTGTTCCCAGAGGGGGTTGGGTCTGCTGTGGCCAGTGGCTGTGTGAGGGGAACCGACTGTCCCGAGGTCCCCGATGGGCCGGGCTGGTCATCTGGGTCCAGGGAGACAGAGCTGCTGTCATCACTGGTGGCCTCTTCTGGGGTTGGGATGGACATTTCTGGACCCTCCTGGGCGGTGTGGTGGCGTTCGGGTCCTGCAGGGGTATAGAGGTATGGTTATTGCTTCAGTGTGTGCCATATGAGTCAATGGGTGGGTGCCCGTGTACCCCAGGGCTGGCATTCCTGTGTGGGGGCTTTTGTGAGGGTGGCTTGTGGGAGAGATGTGTATGTGCAGTGGGCATGCTTTGGTGATGGGTGTCCATGCTTTGTGGACGCATGCAGGGCTAGGTGTTGGGATGGGTGGGTTGTGATGGTGAGACATTTGCAGGGAGTAGGTGTGATGGGGGTGGGGGTGAGGGTGGGGGTATGATTTGGGATGCAGGTGGGGTGGGGGGGATGAAGTAGTTAAGATTTGACTTACCAGAGTCCATTCCTCCAGATACTCCTGCGAGGCCTTCAGGATGCAGGATGTGCAAGACTTCCTCCTCCCATGCTGTAAATTCTGGGGGAGTAGGTGGGGGTCCGCCGCCAGTCTTCTGCACCGCGATGTTGTGCCTTGATACCATGGAACACACCTTCCCCCGTAGGTCGTTCCACCGCTTCCTGATGTCATCCCGATTTCGTGGATGCTGTCCCACAGCGTTGACCCTGTCGACTATCCTTTGCCATAGCTCCATCTTCCTGGCAATGGTGGTGTGCTGCACCTGTGTCCCGAAGAGCTGGGGCTCTACCCAAACTATTTCCTCCACCATGACCCGGAGTTCGGCGTCTGAAAACCGGGGGTGTCTTTGGGGTGCCCTAGGGTGGTGTGGATGAGGTGTGGGGTGGTGTATGTGTTGTAGAGTGTGGTGAGTGTGGTGATGTGTGGTGTTTTGTGCGTGGATATTGTGTGGGTGATGGTGTGGTTTGCCTCTGTGTGATGGTGTTATCTAAGCAGCGCTGTCTGTCTCTGGCTTTCTGTCGTTTTTTTTGGTCGTAAGGGTTTGTGGGTGATGTGGGTGTGTGTTTTATATTGAATTGGGTGTGTGGGGGTGGTGTGTGTATGTGTATCAGGTGTGTGTATTTCGAATTGTCCAATGTGGCAGTGTTTTGGAGCTGTGTGTGTATTTTGACCGCGGCGGTGTGTACCGCCAATGGAATACCGCGGTTGAAAGACCGCCGCTTGGATTCGTGGGTCGGAATGGAATGGGCTTATTTCTGTTGGCGTGATGCTGGAGGTTTGGTCATCGCCAGTTTCCCGCTGGCCGTTGGTGTGGCGGACTTTTGTTGATGTCGGGTTTTTGGCGGTTTGCCAGTTGCGGGTCAGAATGACCGTGGCGGTTTACCGCGGCCGCGGCGGTGTTATGGCGGTCTTCTGACTGGCGGTAAGCACCTTTTACCGCCGAGGTCAGAATGACCACCTATGTGTTAAATAAGTCCTGCTTCACTTCTGTCACCATTTCTTCAGTGGCAATGGCTTGGAAACCACAATACCTTATATCAGCAGTTCTCCTACGATTTGCAAGGGAATTCCTTCTACTGTAAAGTGCACCAGATAACTTGCCCCGAAATCTCCTTGAAATCATACCCCTCTTTTCCATTCTGGCCAACTGGCTGCTCAAAGCTTGCACCTTCAACACAGTTGCCACTTATCAGGACCTCAATCCAAGCCAGCTTCTCCATATTCTTGGCTAGTTTTCATTGCCTTTGAGTTGTTCTCTAAGTTCTCCAGCTTTATACCCTGGTCTCCAACATTGCCATCATTTATCTTTGTCCCTCCATCGGAACACCTGTACCTCTTTGGGATTAGTGGCCATCACGCTCTTCCCACGATCCCGGGGCCCCCAAGCCCCTTCAAGTTTGCGTTGGGACCAGTTATGCTGATGTTCACCCTTTCTATATGGTGGCCTCTCATTCTTCTCGGGCTTCTTGCCATCGAAGATCAGCTGCACGTTTTTATAGCCTGTTCCTGTCACTAGTAAGGCCAACAAAGCAGGTGATCGCAGGAAAACAGAGAACCATTGTAAGTACCAGTACCATAATGAACTCCCACAATGTCAGGACCACCTCTACCCCTCCACTCACAGTCCAGCTCCATATGACTGTGCAGGTTATTCCACGGCCATTACATAAAGTGCAGCGCTGGTGGCAAGGGGATGTGGGTTGCACGCATCAAGGACTGGTAGCACTGCCTCCACTCACAGTGTGGCTTAAAATACAGTGGGGCTCTGAAAGAATGCTGGAAGAAGTTCTGTGAGACTAGCAGCACCAATCTAGAATCCTGCAAGAGCAGCAGGTGTCTGAAAGAAATACGTGCGCTTTGGGCGAGTCCTGGTCGGTGTGGCCTAAATTATTTAAGCAGACTGTGCCAACCCCAACTGACATAAATCAAGATTCCCGGCAACAAGCAGCACAGGTCGGCACAAGGAAAGCAGACCACTAGAATTCATAGTATCCTCACAGGAGTTAGCGACTTGAAGGTAGGCCTCATTTTAATTTGACCTATATCTCACAAGGAGAAAATCGAAGGATTAACATCCCCTTTTTATGGGGAGTAAGACACAATCATATGCAGCACACAATGTTGAAGACAAAAGTAGCTTTTTCTTAAAAGGGAAGGCAGAAAACTACAAAGAGTAATTAGGGAGTATCTCAAGGCATTATGGAAATTAACAATTTAATAGTGAGTGTGAAAAGCAACTGTGTTCTAAAGAACAATACTATGTACAGTTGATTTTGTCCTTTCTGTTCTAACCAAATAGTTTTGCGTTATCTCATGATCAAACTAAAAACTTATTCAGATTCTCATGACCAGACAACTTTAATATGGAAGAATCGGGCCCTGGGGACCTCATCCCCGAAGGCAGTGTATTTTTGGGTGTAAAGGGACACAGGACCGCCTCCTTGGGTTGATTTTGGCCCCTGGGATCCCTGGCCCTGACATAATTTAAGCGGCAGGGGGCACGCGTCCCTTCCCCTTGGGCCGATTTGTGCCCGGAGACCTCATCCTCTGTAAACTGGAAACATTCTACAGGGGGTAAGGAACATGCAGCCCCTACCTTGGCCAATTTCAGTTCTAGAGACCACAGCTCCTGGGACCCAGTGCCATTTTGCAGAGGAAGAGGGGCATATGGCCCTCATTCCTTGGGCCGATTTGTACCCTGGGACCCCATCCTTGTTGCCCGGTGTAAATTTTAAGGGGAGGGGGATCAAATGTCCAATCTTCTCAGGCTGTGACCCTATTCCTGAGGGCCCAGCTTAAATTGTATGGAGATTAGGGAATGTGGCCACCCTTCCGGGGTCAATTTTGGTCCTGGAGACCCCATCCCCCGGGGCCTGGTAACATTCTACAGTGAGAAAATTACACGCTGCCCCCCTCCTACTGACATTCTGCAGGGGGAGAGGGGCAAGTGGTACCCGTTCCCCAGGCTAAATTGGCTCCAAGGACCCCATTCCCCAGGGTCTAGTGAAATTTACAGGGGGAGGGGGCACTCGGCTCCACTCCCTGGGCCAATTTCCTTCCTGAGGACCCCATCCCCCAGGGCCTGGTGACACCTTGTAGGGTGAGGAGGCACGTGGCTCCCCTCTTTTGGTTGACTTCAGCCTCAGGGACCCCATTTCACCATACCGTCACTGGGGGCCACAGGTGAGCAGCAAGGCCTCCATTGCTGCTACTCACAGGGATGCTGCTCTTTGCAGGCGGGAGCAATCTTTAAATCTGTAACCCTGCTCATATCGCTGCAGGCAGGGAAACATATCTAAAGTCTTCCCTAAGTGAACAGGACCATTCTTTAAGTTCACACCCGCAGAGAGGACACTTAGGGCCTTAGGAAATAATGGGATTTATATTTCGGCAAACAGGATATCAATCAACATTGTGACGGTGTGTCCCATCTGCTGAAATCTAAATCAGGCCCACCCCGTTTTGAATGGCACGAGGTTTAAAAATGCTGCAGCCAAGCAAAAGTAAACATAGGATTCTCTGCCTGGGTCACTGTGGGTAGGGAAATACATATGTTGTGGGGATGGTCTCCCTGTGACATAGCCTGTGAGCCAGGCCCAGAGGATGGGGTGCCTGAGGCCATTTATGGCTTAGGGAGGGGTGCCATGTGGCCTCTCTCCAATTTTCTGAAATTTCAGCCCAAGAATGGCTCCCCCAGGGCCAAAGGACACAGAAAGAGGGGATCTGGTGGCTCTCCTCCCATTTAAAAAAACAGACAAATCTTGGTGCATAAACAAAGAAATGCAGCCTTGCCACAATTTTTTAAAAATTGTTTCCATCTTGCAAGAGACTTGTAGAATTGCAGCATTCTTTCATTTTTTTCTTCATTTTGACTCCAAGGGGGTCTCTCTGGGTTCCACCTCATGGGGCATAGAGGGTCAGGGTATCCCTACCCAGCCCCCTTATATATTTTTTTTTGTAACTTCAAAACAGGGGACTATGTCCCGAACTCCAGTAATGGCTGCCTGCAACTTTTTTCTCATATTGCTGACAGAAAATCAGAGTGCTTGCTGTCATGGGAGTCTGCCTCCCACAGGAGCGAGATGGCCCAAGAGGGAAAAAGCTCACAGGGCCAACCAGAATGCTCTATTTTTAAATTGACACTCCCATGAGCTTCTCAAAGGGCTCTCGAGGGCCCAACTGTCAAACTATTCAGTTACTTTTGGCCCAAATTTTTTTGAAAACTTCCAAACCGATCTTCACCATATCCTGAAAAGCACATTCTGCAGATAAAGATCTATCTTCCTGCTAAATGTGGTGCAATTTCGTTTTTGCCGTAGCCTCTCCTAAAGAAGTCTATAGAACATGCATGGGGATTAGCGTTTTGCGGGCCCCTTTTTTCTCAGCCCCTGCTTGATGAATCACCCCGAAACTTTCCAGGAAGGAGCTGAGGTGGGTGAACATTTTTGTTTGGAAAGGTTTATGAACATTCGCCAAATCGGGTCAAAGTTATAAAAACGGAATAAAAAATGCTTCTTCTATGGAAAGGCAGACCTAACTATAACTACCTGGAGGTGAATATATAGATATACATATATATATATATATATATATATATATATATATATATATATATGTGTGTGTGTGTGTGTGTGTATATATGTTATCAAGATTGAATACAAATTAAACAAGAAAATTATTGTAAAGACTTAACAATTAATCAAGATTGAATACAAACTGAAAAAGAAAATTATTGTTGAGACTTAATGACTAAACTGCACTGAGAGCAGACCTAACTATAACTACCGATTATTTAATGGTGGTCGCCACAACGTAGTTACCTGCCTATATCTTTGTCACTGTTTGATGAATATTCACAAAATATTATTTTTGCTCACAGAAAGTTTCAGGGTGATCCATCAAGCAGGGGCTGAGTAAAAAAAAGGGGGGGGGGTCAAAAAAGTTGTGTTTCCCATGTTAATTCCCATAGGACCTTTCAACACAACTAAGGCCCAAACCACTGGACGGAATTGCATGAAATTTGGCAGAAAGCTAGATTGTGGTGCACAGATTATGCTTTCACTTATTTGGTGTAAATCCATTCAGTAGTTTTTGGGATATTAAAGGAAATCCAAATTTCTATATCTCTGGCTGCGATGACTTCGCAAATAATGAGCTTGTGCACGGAAATGCACAGCTCTGATTGGCTGTCAACACTTCAAACCAGGAAGTGTTGGCAGCCATCTTAGAACATGGCTTCAGCCGAGTCCCACCAAAAAAATGTGAAAAAACAAATGAAAACGGACCAGACTAGAGTCACCCTGACCCCTTAGCTCTCGTGCTCGGGTCCCAGAGGGACGACCCCGAGGCTAAAAAGCATTTTTTTTAAATGTGTGTACCAATTCGTGGTGGATCCAGCAACATTTTTTTTTTTTAAATGGGGCATGAATTACAATGAAAAATGACCCTGGGTGGGCCAAGTCCCAGGACGAGGGAGCGAGTTACGGTTGCCTTAGGGCACGAGTTATAGTTACTTTAGATAACTCTAACAGGTGAATTTCTATGGTGTTGTACCTTTAAAATGTGAGCCTAACTATAACATCCGTGTAACCTTTCATTTTTTTTGGTGAAAATATAAATCTATACAGCATGTCCTTCCTTAACCCCTCCACCCATTTCTCTTAACTCCTCCGCTTTATGTTTACAGAGATCTCTGCCACTGTAAGGAGGTCTGCTCACAGAAAAGACAGGAGAGGCCGTCAGGGTGGTCTCCAGCTGTTGGTTTGTGAATTGGATTCTGTAGCAAGTTTAAGTAGTGAAACTTTACCTACTACAAAATGCATGCCCTGGTTCCAATGTGTATAGGGATAAGGCTACAAGTGTGCACCATTTCTGCTTATGTGTAGAATGTTAATATATGTTTAAGCAAGAAGCACACATTGCAGGTTATTGGTTAAGGACAAAACACAACATTTTAATTCCAGCTTACATGGATGTGTTAAGTAAATGGTGAAAAATGCTGTAGACACAATGCATGAATTTAGGCAAGATAATGGATATTTGAAAGACAGCTGTTCACTGCCAAGTCTGACTTTGACCTCATTTTGGCAATCACAAGTGCCTCGATTAAGTTCGTAGTATTGGGCTATTATATCGTCCATCTTGGTCAACCACAGCAAGTGTGCTAGTAACATACCATCCTCCTGAAGTACCTTTAGAATGTCAAACACCAACATGTATATGGAGTTGCTGAAAAAGTAATTTAACAACTTGTTTTCAAACTCCTGGAAGCACACCAAGATTTAAGATGAAAAAATAGCGGTATCACTCAGACATCATCTGCATTTTATTTTCTACTAATGAATACATTTTCATTGAAGAGATTAGTGGATTATTATGTGGCACATAATGAACATATCTAAGAAGTTAGTAATTTATCATGCCAGAGCACATTTTAATTAGTGTTTGGAATGTCGGAAACGAGCTTTAATTCATTATTTATAGGTCTGCCCCAAATGCAGCTTTAGCTGTCTTGCCAGCCTCATGTTTTCTAACAAATATCATATCAAAGAAACAAACATATTTAGTGCTCACAATCGACACTGTGGCACCATTGGTTTGTTCAAATGACACTCGAATGATGTTCCTATACACTACAGCAGAAAGTATAGGTAAACCGGTGAGCCTTTCCAGCCTTTGGAAGGCTTCACTTTGAATGACTGCATTTTACCCTTTCACACCAATCCAATCACCTAAAAATAATTGCTGAACAGAACTTTTTTGACACTGGTGCTTTCCAGTGGTTTCTCGTACCTATGTGTAGTAGGGTGCCATCATCAATTTCAATAAAAGTCAAGACATTTATTGTAAGTTGCAATGTTGACTCATCCCTGTTAACCTGCTTCAGTATCTTTATTTGACCTTTAAAAAAAACAAGCAAACGGTATTAGAGTAGCAATATTATATATTTAAATTTCTAGGTTCAAACCACATCCCCTCAGATTTGTAATTGGCATTTGAAGCGATTGTACCCTACCTGAGAGTGACCTCTAGTAAAGACTAGAGGAACTGCAACAGCTTTGCAGCCCATGTACTTCTTTCCTATATACTGGTGTTGTAGTTACATATATTAATTGTGTGTAATAATTCCAGGATGTTAGAGTCTTCACAGAATAGTTGATTATTTGCCATTCTACATTTACGTGTGCATTAAAATTCCATGGGAATATGATCTTGTGGAAGTTATTGTGTTTGCTTATTGCAGTCGATTAAGAAAAACTTGGACCTAGGTACAAAGCAGAACTGTATTGATATTCTCAAAATGTCTTAGTTGTGTGTCTCAACATGTTAAATCATTGTGTGTTCACCAGGGAAGATCTGTTAACTCAGAAAGTACTGCCATCTTCTGTATTTTATGCATCCTTCTGCCCTCCTTCAGCATTATTATTTTTGAGGCTGCATACCAAAACTCCAGTTTTCTTTCTCGCCTATATTAATATTTTATGTGAGCATTCTTGTCTTCCCATTAGTACACCTGCAGTCCTCCATTTTCGGTGAGGATATTATTTTGTAGTATAGTGCAAGTGCAGCTTTCCATTTTTATTGTATTCTTCTGTGAGGGTAGTATAGTACAACCTCAGCCTTCATGCATGTGTTTTCCCGTTTCATGACATCTGTTAGCTGTATAGTAAAACTGCAGCTTTCATGGTAGCCAATAGCAATTTCATGTCACTCCGGATAAAAAGAGGACAGGCCTTTTACATCTTTGAGTTATGGGGAGATATGTCTCATAGTCCACCGATGAGAAATGCAAATAAAAATTCCTGCTGTAGTGAAAAACAAAAAAATGCGTTGTATATACAATCCATGAGAGATATAAAGAATTAAGGGCAAATTTATGAAAAGTGGCGCTGCACCTAGCGCAGCACCACTTTTCTTGCACCCCTTAAAATCCCCCTAATGCCACTATGTGTGCGTTGTATTTAATATAAGGCACCCTATGGCAGTAATCAGAATGTTTGACGCTAGTTCTGTATTTTGCAGGATTAGCGTAAAAAATGTTGACGGTAATCCTGCAAAGCACCCTCAGGACCTTTGAAACCAATGAGAGCCTCTTTTTAACACCTGACATGAGCAGGCGTTAAAAATGCCAGAAAAAATGACGCAAATACATTTCTTAAATCTGGACCTTAACCTGTTATGTCAGTGTCTGCTTTGCACAGAAAGGTTCCACAGGCATTCCACAAAAAGCAAAAGAACACATCTATAATGATAGAAAGAAGTGAGAATAAAATGTAACTGTGGGATGATCCAAGCTGTGTTTAAGAATGTCTTGAACCAATAGTGAAAAAAAGCTCATGTGAAGCCCCTTCCCATATGTACGGAGTATGTATTCAGTATGCTATGATTGCCAAAATAGTGCACGCACCATTACACGCCAAACCTCATACAGATGCAAGCACCGTTACACGTGAAACCTAAAAACTTACATAAATATTCATACTTTTATTTATTTTACAATGCATGCTTTATTACGATATAAAAGAAACAGTCCAGGGCACACGCTATTGGCTTTGTCAAAGATTGTTTTAAACAATATTTGCTTCCCTGAAATATGCTAATATGCATCAGGTGCATATTTATAAGAATTAATCATAATAACCTTTTCCATAGCTTTGAATTTGTTTATAGTGTTTTTGAGCGCTTTTATTATACAGAACGAGAAAGGGAATTGACAGTAAAAACACCACCGGCTCAGCTTCTGCTGACATGATTCAAAGACACTGGGGAAATGCTGTGAGTTTTTGGTAACATAAAGTATACATTTCCACTGATAAATCAACATTCAGCACAGTGGAGGAGAGGTGGTGTTAATTTAACAAAAGGTATTCCCTGCTCTATGCCCAACCTTGCTGTCTCTGACTCGCACTGTGGCCCGTATTTATACTTTTTTGCGCCGCATTTGCGTCGTTTTTTGACGCAAAAACGGCGCAAACTTGCAAAACACCATTTTATTTTGTAGGTTTGCGCCGTTTTGCGTCAAAAAGCGGCGCAAATGCGGCGCTAAAAAAAGTATAAATACGGGCCTGTGTCTGTACAGGAAGTAGAGTCTTTTGTTTATACTACTCATGTGTAAATTATTTGTTAGGAGGGCATCAGCTTGCATTGTTACTGTACTTTGCATGTGGCAAAATTTATGAAATTCTCGCCACGTGACATAATGCAACATTTTATCTGATTTCAGCCCGCAGGAGACTCGAGTGAGTAGAACACTTCTTGCTAACGACATTTTGTCAGACATTTTGTCCTCGAATGATACATTTTCTCCTTGAATCAGTCTGCTGTCGATATATTGTGTGAGAGGTATAACATCATAGAGAAGAGTTACTTTAGATAATGGTGAAATATATTTCACGTAATATGAGTAACTTAACAAAAGTTATGCAGACTCCATTAAAAACAATCAAAATTTCACAGACCTCTGCTTTTTGCCCATGGATTCGTTTCCCTTTTGCCATGCACTATTTCGTGGTTTTATGTGAATTTTGGAAAATGTGCATGTTGGTATGAATGACATTGGGCTTGACCAACATCCTATGGGTGCTATGTAGAGTATCAGGCCCAATTCTTTAAAATAAATGCACTGCATGCACTTTGTAGATGTAACCGGAGATTTTGGAGTTGGTTGAGCCTAAGCGTAGGGCCTTTAAGCAAAATATAAAACAGTTGACGATACATCGTATTGGAGAGACAACTTGATTATGTAATATGTGTGAGTAAAACATTTAAAAAGGTATTTGTATTGTCACCAGCTGAAGTAGAGGAAGACCTAAGATTAGAGCTTGGAATACATTTTCTGGGTTTGAGGCACAGAATATATTTTGAACTATGTTATAGCATTGATTAATAAACTAACTTTATCAATCCCATCTTTTTGCTTTAGAGATTCGATAAAAATCTGATAAAAACATGGGCTAGTATAATAAGATTGAAATTGACAGGCCTATTTGTAAAACGTTGCGTTAATTATAGTGACAAATGGAATTGAGTGGAAATGCCGATGTCTCTCAAAAAACTGTATTTACAAAGAAAGAGCATAGCCTCTCTTTTGAAGCCAATAAAACATTCCTTAAGGCTAAAAGCACACTATTATAATTGGACAGATATAACACTAGAATTGTCTCAGCAGGATATTTGGCTGTTTCCTTGTCATGTGATTAGAAGGCTGATGTTATTTACAATAATACTGAATATAAATAATGTGATGTGCACCTCTAAAAAAATGTGATGAGCTGAAACATCTGCTTGTGCTTTGCCCAAGCTTTAACAGAGAGAAAAAATTTGTACTTGAAGCCTTTTCTTTAGGGACCAGAGTACAAGAACGACAGCTAAGGCATATGAATATTGTGATAGCTGTTGATAATTTTCAAAGAGGGCTACGGTGTAAGTATCCTGTACAGCATACCATGTGATGTAGTGTGATGTAATGTAAGGTTTAACATTGTGATGTTTTGGGTACATAACCCATTTTAGTACATTTTATGATATGATATGAATTTTATGGATATTTGTTTATATAAAATGCATTTACTCAAACAAATATGCCATGATTTTGTTGTCCTTTGTTGTAATTTGGGTATGGTCAATCAATCAATCAATCAATCATAGCATTTGTAAAGTGCAGCACTATCACCCCTAGGAGTATCTCAGCGCTGAGGGTGCTGTGTCTCTGTTAAAAAGCCACATCTTAAATTCGCTCCTGAAGTCTGCCAAGGAGAGAGCTGTTCAGAAGTGGAGGGGCAGGCTGTTTCAGGACTTGGCTGCTGCGTAGGAGAAGGGGAGCCTCTGCTGCAGCTGTGATGGATGTGGGGTCTGTGTGCGAGGTTTAGCAAGGTGAAGTTTAATTGTTCTGCTGGGAGGTAGAAGTTCAGTCGATGGCCCTAGGTTGTGGAGAGCTTTGTACATTAGTGTGAGAATTTTGAATTAGCATCTCTTCTGGATGGGTAGCCATTGGAGGTTCCTGAGGTGTGGGGTGATGCTTGAGCACTTGGGGAGGTTAAGGATGAGTCAGGCTACAGTATTCTGTAGATTCTGGAGTCTTTTAAGTAGCTGGGAAGACACTCTGGTGTAGAGACAGGTGCCATAGTCGAGGCAGCTGGTGACCGGGGTGCGCATGACTGTCTTTCTGGTGTTGGTAGGGATCCATTTGAAGAGTTGGTAGAGCATACAGAGGATGTAGAAGCAGGAAACGGTGAGTTTGCTTGTCGATTCATAAATAGCAGCCAGTAGAGGAAGATGCTTAGGTTTCGTGCATGGTCTGATGGAGAGGGCGTCGGTCCCAGTCCAGGTGGCCACCATTGTGGACTCATACAGAGGTGTTCTTTCCGATGATCGGGACTTGCACTTTATCAATTTTTAGTTTGAGACAACTGTTTTTCATCCATGGTGCTATGTTAGTCGTGGCATTGTGGAAGGTGGTTTTGGGGTTGTGGGGGTCTTCAGTGGGAGAGAGGATTAGTTGAGTGTTGTAGGCCTAGGAGACTATATTGAGTCTGTAAGATATGACAATGTCTTGGGGAGGGTCATGTAGATGTTAAAAAGGGTTGGGCTGAGGGAGGATCTTTGGGGTACGCCGCAGGTGATGTTCTTGGTTGTAGAAGTGAAGGGATTAAGACGGTTGCTCTGCATGCGGCCTGAAACGAGAGAGGCTACCCTCTTAAAGACGTTTTATTGAATGTCTACGTTGTAGAGTCTGTTGTGGAAAGTGTGGTGGTAAACTGTATGAAACGCTGCAGAGAGGTTCAGAAGGATCAGAGCTGCCAACTCTCCTTGGTCGAGGAAGGTCCTGATGTTGTCAGCGATCAGTGCAGTCTCCATGATGTGGTTGGCCGAGAATCAGTGAGATGTTGGTTGATGGCTTTCTCTCTGGCTGGGAAAGGGAGCAGGGATATTGGTCTGTAGTTTTTTTAAGTCAGTGGCATCAGCTGAGGGTTTCGTTAGGAGGGGTATGACTTCTGCATTCTTCCATGTGTCCAGCAAGGTTCCCGTGGAGATGGAGGTGTTGAGGATGCGGGTTAGTTTCATGCCAATAGTGTTGACTCTAAGGATGAAAAGCTTTTGGAGGCAGGGGTTGGTGGGTGACCCTAGGTGCATGTATGGCATGATGGCTGTGGTGATCTGTGTGGTAAATGGGGACAAGGAGAATATTGTGTGGCTTGTGTTCACTGCTAGAGAGATGTTGTCTAGGCCGGAGGAGTTGGATTGGGGATCAAAATGGTTGTATATGGTGGTGATCTTGCTGTGGAAGTAGTCTGAGAAGTTGTTATAGAGTTCCTGATGGTCTTTGTGGTTATCGGGTTCGAGATTTCCTTGATGATTCTGAAGAATTATTTTGTGGGGTTGGCTGCGGTGTCCATGCGGACAGTGACAGCTGTTTGTTTTGCTGCCTTGATGTAGTGGTGGTAGTTGTTGAGGGCTGCCTTTTAGGCAGCTCTGTTGGAGGGGTCCTTAGTTACGTGCCATTTTTCTCAGGTCAGTGGCAGTTGCATTTAGAGTTTCTGAGCTCCGGAGTGTACCATCTCACTGGCTTGGAGGTGTTGTTGGTTTTAGCTGGTTTCAGCGGGGCGACTCTGTCAGAGGATTTGGTGATTCAGGTGGTGAAGTTTTGGACGGCCTGGTTGAGGCTGAGGTCTGCAATGGGCTCGGTTTGGGCAGTGCCGAGGTTCTGTGCCCATAGTGTCAGGTTACCTTGCCCCACCTTTAGTGGGGGGTGCTGAGGTGCTTTGAGGACGTGTGCTGGAATTTGGAAAAGTAGACAATGAGGTGGTCAGTCCAGGTGAGTTCAGTCATGCAGGTGAAACTTATTCTGTCGCTAAAAGTGAAGATGGCATCCAGTGTGTGTCCAGCTTTGTGCATGGGTTTGGTGAACAGTTTGTTGAGGCCAATGTTGCTGAGGTTGTCTATGAGGGAAATGGAGATGTTGTCATTATGGTTATTACGGTGGAAATTGAGATTGCCGAGTAGGACTTAATAGAGGGAGTCGATTGTGAAGGGGGGTGAAGAGGTTGACAATGGCGTTGCAGAAGGCTGGGCATGGTTCTGGGGATCTGTATGCAAGGGTGCCATGCATTGTGGTGTTGGCATTGGTCTGGAGTTAGAAGTTGAAGTGCTCCATGAGGGGTGTTCAGTCGTCATTGGTGATGGTGCATTGGATGGTTTCCTTGAATATGATGGTGATGCACCGCCATGTTTGTTGGTGCGGTCTTGGTGCCTCATCTTGTAGCCGTCAGGGGTGGCCATGGCAATATCAAAGGGTGAGGACGGTGGTAGCCATGTTTCGGTGATGAAGGCAATGTCCGGTTTATGGGTGTTGATGGTGTCCCAGAGTTCCGTGGCGTGTTTGCATAAGGAGTGGGCTTTTATCAATGTGCACTTGAGTGGTGCTAGACTATTTCTAGTCTTCTATGTGGGTGCAGTGCATGCGTTAGGGGGCACGGGTGGGCCTGCATTGCAGGAGAAACAGCAGTGTAGGCAGGTGAAGGGTCCTTTGGTTGAGTGTGGGAGGGCCATAGAGCAGATGTTGATGGGGTGTCTGACATTCAGGGTCTGGAGCTCCTTGGTGGTGTAGTGGTGGGAGGACCAGGGGCTCTGGTGCTGGGTGCGGTCCAGGCGCTGACAGGCTCAGACGGGCTTGCCTTTGCCTTCAGCATGCTGGCGGTGCGGTGGCACTGTGGTCTTCATTGTATGTCCTGGGAGATGGAAGGGGCCGGGCTGGGAGGCGGGAAGGCAGGAGGGCGGGAGCAACAGTGGTGAGAAGGAGGCATCAGGAGGGGCATTAGCAGACACAATATGGCCAGGAATGAGGCATGAAGGAGGCTTCAGCAGGGGTGTCAGCAAACGCAAAATGCAATCAAGCTCATGAATGTGGGCAGACCTGTTGCAATCAGGAATGCGAGCAAAGCTGTCACAATCAGGCTCAGGAAGGCTGGCGGGGCTGTTACAATTACGTAATCACAACAGAAAATATGCACTACAAATGTATTCTCCATTTGCTTTGAATTTGTGTCATATTTCTTTACGCTAATTTTGTGCAAAACTAAGTCCATACTTATATTTTTAAGTTAGGCACGTCTAACACCAAAATATTGGAGTTTGCACTATTCTTTAGATGTGTGAACCTACCTTGCATTAATGAGATGCAAGGTAGCTGTTCCCATCTAAAAAATGGTGCTAACCCCATAGCCCCACATTTATCCACTGTGCTAAAATAATGCACAGGTGGGAGGAGGGGCTAAATAATGGTGCAAAGCTTGCTTTGCACCATTATTTACCACCTTGGTCAGACCAGGTGCTAAGGGACCTGTGGACCCATTTCCATAGTTAAACACCATGGAATGGGTCCACAGTTGCCCTCCTCAAACCCCCGGAACACTCCCACCCACACCAAGTGGACACCGGAGGATGGGGGACACCACCCCAGGTAAGGAGCGTAAGTATAGGTAAATATATATATTTTTTAACTTAAAGTGCCATTGGGGCACAACTTGGGGCCCCTTGCATGGCACAGGGTGCAATGGCCATGCCCAGGGGACACAGGTTCCCTGTGCTTATCATTGGGGTGGTGGGCATGACTCCTGTCTTTTCTAAGATAGGAGTCATGTGATATGGATGGTTTTGCATCAGAAAATGACTTGGGCTGGTTAGAAGCATTTTTTTGCCTCTAACCAGCCTAACAACATTTTTTGGTGCAAAACCCCCTTCTCCCCACCCAGCTGACGTCATTTATTTTTTACACTAGCTCACCCTTTGCACTAGCTTGCGCCATTCCATAAATATGGTGTCCGGCTGGCGCTCAGGAACGGCTCAAACCGTGCTAAACTTTTTGATGCAAAACTTTGTCTGTGCAGCTTTGGATCAAAAAATATAAATATGCCCCTAAGTGCGTACCTAAACACAACTTTAGTATGCAAATAGGTTTGTGAGTTGTTCCAGTTGTGTCCGCATGATATAAATTGATCAAGTTCCCAAGCAGGCCTCCTGCGCTTACTTTAACTTTTGCTAACTGTCTACGTGGAATATGTGGCTAGCGCAGTAAATCAATGTTTACACAGAAAATGCCTCAGTTGCAAATTTGTGTATTTGCCGCTATACCTGCCCCAGTGTTTATGACTCTGGACCAAAGCAGCCGTAGCAACGCGTAGGATGTGTGGGCATGCTTGAGGGCTTGGCCCATCTCCTTTCTAGACTGATACTCCCGCCACCGTGTTTTATTTAAGAAGATGTCTCACATTAACATTTTAGTTAGGGGCAAGCATAAAAAGTGGAAACAGTATACGAAACCCTATTTCAAGACTCCAATGCCTAGAAGAGAATTCATTATAGTGGCTTTTTTCATTTTTCATGAGAAGCAGCAATTTGGAGCACTATTTGTAAGATGTTTTTGTTTATATCCTCCTCTGGCCACTAATGTCTAAAGCTGCCATGCAGACTACTATGTTTATATAGATAATGCATGTTATAGCAAATAAACAAACCTCTAAGGGACTGAGACAAAGATTGTGCGGGGGATCATTTCCGCATAAACTCACTTCTAAAAATGATGTAAATTGCAATGACAAAATGAATTAAAACATAATTAATGTTGCATGTTGTTTCTGCCATTCTTTCGTGTTAGCTGTCTAGCAGTGAAGAGCCTGCGACTAGCCATTAAGCGGATGCAAAGAAAAGCCAGACAATAAAAACAACAAATATAATTATAACAAAGTCTATGTGTACTTTACCGCCCTCGGTACATTATGGAAACAACAGGGGACAAGTGAGGACAAGAGCTATAGCTCATTTTTAATATCTTCCTCTTGCATCCGCACACTAGCTCATTGTACATTGAAATAGAGTCTATCCTATCAAAATAGGCAGGTATTATATCCGGTAATATTGTGCTGAGGTAGTGTAAGAGAACACAAACACATGCTTAAGATAAAACAGCCTGTCATTGTTATGAAGAAAATAAAGTAAGGATTAGTTTTGGTACACAGAGTTAAAAACTCATCCAGAGAAAGAAGAAATGCGACTGTCTGTTGTAATAACACCCAGGCGTGACTCCAATGGGTAGAATTAATAACATTTTGTTCAGACAAGAGATGCAATCCAACGCCAGGGCCAGATTTACAAGAACTGGCGCAGTGCGGCTGCTGTGCCAAAATTGGCAGCGCCGCGCTGCATCACTTCTGAAAGGCAGGGATGCACCGTATTTACAATAATACGGCGCACCAGTGCGTTTCCCCCTGTGCTCGCGCTAAAGTTGCTGCCGAGTGCCAACCCAGCCACCCTTGCACCAATGTGCAAGTATGGCTGCGCTGAAGGATACCTTCCTGCACAACAACAATCTTCTATTGAGGTTTGCTCTTTCTATGTGTGAAGCAGAATGCAGCACACATCTAAAGAGCAAACAACGAGAAGTGAAAGCATTTCTCCTTGTTGCCATGCTAACGGCACCCCTGGGGTGGTGTTAGATTTTGGCGCTGCCTCAGATTTACAATTTCTAGTAAATCAGGGGTATCGTCAAAATGAAATTGGTGTAGCCGTGGAATGCCCACAGTGACACTTATTGCATGCCACTTCCACGCAAAATCCTACATGTGAGAGGGCCCTATATACAAAGTGGCATTAAGCCACAAAAAGTGGCTTAATGCCACCTTGTAAATACGGCGCACTGCAACGCGCCACCAGAGTGTCACAAAAAGTGATGCTCCAGTGTCACTGGGACCTTGTAAATCTGGCCCTTTGTTTGCAGCGCACGATTAGACTGGAAGGTTTCCAGAAAATAGCACACATGCATCGCTTTGTGCTGTGTTGGGCTACTTGTATCAAGAGAGTGTTCTGTGGGTGGTATTTGGGTGTTCCTATGCATCCTCTTGTGGGTATAGATGCAAAGCCCTATCTGCTAACAATGTCAGACTGGTCCCTATCTCTCACTATAGCCTTACAGTCCACCATAGCAGGATTCAGAGACAATTAAAGTCCTACTTCAACGATAAAAGCCCGATTCAAAGGCTATAAGCCTATTATAGCATTTCACCCCTAAAGGGTAGATTGTCCTAATTAGAAAAAAGGCATCTGTAACTGAAGGGGTTAAAACTCCTGAGGCTCCGTAACTTTTGTTTCACAGTTGTTGCTGTCATTACTCAACAGCTAACAGCCACATGCTGTGCCACAGCTATTATCTGTTGAACATTCGCACCAATAGCTGTGAAAGGGGGCTGAAGTCAGACCTAGTTCTCCCTGGGCTTAACTAACCTGTTTTTCTCATGCGGCTGGGCCATGGAGGCCCAGAGCAGAGCAGCAAGGCATTAGAGGCTCAAGTGACTCTGTGAGCTGTGGGAGACAGGAGGGGGAGAGATCTGGAGTGTCATTTAATAAATCTAACCCCAGTTTTCAAAATTTTAAGCCTATGCTCAATTATCAGAAAAACAGAGAGCGTAAACTCCAATCAATATCCCAATGCCTGTCCTTTTGTTTCACTCTATTTAAAAAAATTCAGTTGTCAGTGGATGGAATGTTCTAATAGCATTACAACCCTTCATTGCTTGCAGCTCAGGACAATAATGCAGGAAGAGGTTCTTTAATCACCTTTGCAGCCTACTGCAGTGTGCTGTAATGCTACATTATTTACAAACACAAGTTTTGTACATTTCAGTATTGCGCCACCCTTTTGTAATGAACAGAAGGATATTACTAGCAGGGGGCTCAATCTACCCTTAGGGAGGGTGCCAATCAGGAAATAGGCAGGAGGGCAGAACACAATCTTTTAATTTATTACTTTGAATATGAATTCTCTCTCAGAGTTTTTCTGCCCAGCTAGAGGATTTTAATTTCCTTGTTGTTAGGTTTTTAAATCTCCAGCAATATAAGCCAAACTACATCTAAATATTTGCTTTATATACTCCATTCAATAACTTTACAATCATCGAGGACTCTCTAAGAATGGAAGAATTGGGCAAGGTGGAAAACAGTGGCTTCTGCCAATAAGAGGCTTCGGTCCATTACTGTCAAGTAGAAGAAGCTAATTATATTTTTGTTTCTCGCTCTTTTATAGTCATTAACATCTGAGCATCTTAGTGTGGTGAGTGAAATTATTACAAATAGAATTTCTAATTAAATATGTCCCCTTGGGCACATTGCATTTTCTGTGAGTCACAGGCTCTGCAATCTGACTTCTTTTGAGAAAAAAGTAAGAGAAGATATCTCACAGGCTATGTTCCACCTTTCAGAGTGTTTTCACCAAGCAACCCATTTGTATTGCCTTGTGCTCCATCAGCACTATCAACTGGGTCAGCATTGTGTCACTTACTAGAAACAACCAGCCGGGGCCACTCCTTTGACAAAAAGTAAGACCATTGGCATAGACAAAGAACTATAAAGAGTTCACCACACATGTAAGTTTACTACTTAGAAATAAATGAAGGGGGGGGGGTGAGAGAGTGGTGGAGAAATGTGGAATATCTTAAGGAAACTACTGGTGCTTCAACACAATCCCATAGAAAATAGGGAGGCAGTGAAATGAAAGGACCCCTTTTGAACCCTTTCAAACGAGGAATTCCTGAAACGTTTTCCTGGCCCTGCGATCGAGGGCCAGGAAACCCCACTAGACACCAGGGAATTAACTTGGGGCAGTAGGCCCCCTCTGGAAAAGGGCTGCATATATTTAAAAAAAAAAAGTTTACCCCAGGGATTAAAAAATGAAAAAAAAAAAGTTTTTGTTTAAAAAAAATGAAATTGATAGGGGTCCGCCCGCCCATTGCCAGGGCGACCCCCTGTGGGGGCAATTTTCTTTTTAAATAGTTGTGTAGTTTCCCTGGGGGGCACTCTGGCCCCCAGGGAAACCATACAGCTATTGAAAAAATATAATTCTATATATTTATATAGATCTATATATAGATATGTCTATATATAGATCTATATAAATATATAGAATTATATTAGATATGTATATATATATATATATATATATATATATATATATATATATATATATATATATATGTATATATATATATATAGATAGATATAAACTAATTATTTCTGCTGATACTTTAAAAGCAGAAAAAACATCACACCCAACGTGTCAGCTTCTTAAAGCAAAAAAGCTTTATTACCAAATAAACTCAACAGGCATTTCTTAATAGCTGAACTCAGCAAACATTTCTTAATGGCAACGCGTTTCGACACCAACGTGTCTTCATCCCAGCCAAATTGAAAAAACAGTGTCCATTTCCTCTTGGCCTTTTAAACTACCCCTGCATGAACATAGAAAAAAATACTCTCATCCCTGTGTAACCATTTCAACAATATACTTGTTAATATCCTACTCACAATATTCAAATTATCTCAATCAATGTTATATTTCATAATAATAACTTTTCAAAGAAAAACAGAAAAAACAGAAAAAACAGAAAAAAGAGGAGAGAACAAAAGGAAAAAGGAAAAAACAATTGATATATGTAAATCCAAGAATTGGTAACATCTGAGTCAAGTTCAGATAATTATTCGTCGGATTATGATGAATTACAAGTAGTGTCAGTCAAAGATTCTCTCCCCTTTACCTTATTGGATGAATACTGTTTTTACAAAAGAATCAATCGGCACGAGGACGGCCTCCAAAAGGAAAAGGAGGAAACAACGAAGGAGACCAAGGGTACGTAGGGGCAACTGGAGGAATCAAGGATACAATCACTCGAGGGAGGCCCGTGAGACAAGTAAAAAAGAAATGAGTGGGGAGGGCTCCCTCACGGTTATCAATTTATCTGATCATCAATTGACTTCAGCAGAACATTCACTCTTGGAATTGGGTTTATCTTTTTGCCCTACAGCTGATTTTGATTTTTGTAGAACTAGGATTGATTTGTTTCTTTTTGTATGCAAACTGAAATTAAGGAAGTTGTTTTTAACAACAGGAGAATAGAAAGGAAATTGGTGATGTAACTCTTACTGCTGTCACTCCTGTTCCTATGGAATTATGTATACAGGATATTGATGGTTCATTCACTTTGGCCGATTTGGGGGAAGTGGATGTTTCTGGGATGGATGAACGTGACTTTCTTGAATCTATGGACTTGGAATTAAATAGGCCAGAAGTTACTCCCTTTAAATTGAAATCTAGATTTAATCCACTTGCCACACATGATTCTATTGACACCTTCCATGAAGTTGTTGTTAAAGAATTGATGGACATATGACGTAAATTTAAGAGAGGAGATTATGTATCAAATCTGAATCTGGAACAGAAATTAGCTTTAAAAAGCTTGATTGAGGATCGCAATATTGTAATAAAACTTTCTGATAAGGGTGGGAATGTGGTTCTGTGGGATGTTAACAAATATTGTATGGAAGCAAATAGACAACTTAATGATATGGAAAACTATGAAGTGACTACGGTGCAGCATTATATTAGATCGATAGATCAATATCATAACAAATTGTTTGATTGGAGAGACAGGGGGTTACTTACTATTGATGGATAGCAGTTTCTGTTGGTTAAAAAGCCCGCTGTACCATGTTTCTATATGTTACCAAAAATCCACAAAAAGTATGATAATCCACCTGGCAGACCTATTACCTCAGCGAATATTAGTCTTTTAGAACGTACGTCTATGTATTTTGATTTTTTCCTTCTACCATACGTGATGGCCTTACCAGCTTACTGTAGGGACACTATGGATTTTATATCCAAGATTGGAGGGATTCCCTGGGAGCCACATCATTTGTTGGTTACCTTAGATGTGGAATCCCTATATACTTGTATTCAGCATAAATTGGGGATTCAGGCGTGAACAAGACCGAGAGGTCAAAACGCGTCGGTGGTGATGGTTGGTGATGCACATATCTGATTAAATAGCAAAGAAAACTTTCCTGGAGTGCAGCGTTATAACTGGTTACAGTTTTGTTTTATAATTAATTGAGGGGAAAAGGTCCGTTCTCCACACTGGCACCAGCATAATACGCGCGCCACAATGAGGACTATTTGTTGTAACTAAAGATACATCTATATATATATTGATCACTTTTGTCAATGTGTGTGTGGTTTCCCTGGGGGCTGCGATCGGCCCCCAGGAAAACCACACCCACGTATAAAAGTCATCTCTTTTTATATATATATATATATATATATATATATATATATATATATATATATATATATATATATATATATATATATATGTATACACATATATATATATTCGCCACCAATTCTCTTGTAGTTGGAGCTTGTGTCTTCAAATCAATGCACATACTTTAACTTATGCATTCCAACTGTAGCTTTTAGGCAGCAATAAAAAAGTCAAGTAACTCTTGTGATTATGTTTCTGCTACAAAAGGATCTGACTTTTGTCTAGTGGCAGTTTTGATGCCATAAAGTTACGCAGAAGTTTTATGTGCCTATTGCAAAGATCAAATCGGTATTTTATGTAAATAGCTGAGTGGATTAGTAAAGCCAGCCATTACCTGTACTATGATACAAAGGAAATGTATGTGCGAGGGGGCTATGGAGAGCTGAAGGGCACTTTTGCTGGGTGGTAGTGAGGGAATCCGAGGGGGAGGTCATAGGAGTGGGAGCACTCAATAATGATTGTTCCAAATGTAAAACAGTGAGTAAAAAAGAAGTCTATTTGAGAAATGCCCTATAATTCACAAGCTAGTATGGGGAGCCCGGAATTCAGAGATGTGCAAATAACCACTGCTTCTCAATACCTTATCTTGTGCCCATTTTGGAAATACAAAGGTTTCCTTGATACCTATTTTTCACTCTTTATATTTCACCAAATTAATTGCTGTATACCCGGTATACAATGAAAATTCATTGCAAGGTGCAGCTCCTTCATTGGCTCTGGATACCTAGAGTTCTTGATGAACATACAAGCCATAAATATTCCCGCAACCAGAAGCGTCCAGTAGACATAACAGTATTTTGATTTAAAAAATCTGACATTGAAGGAAAAAGTTACAGAGTAGAACATGGAGAAAAATGGCTGTTTCTTTACCTCAATTTCAATATTTCTTTTTCTTTCAGTTGTTATTCCCTGTAGGAAAACTTGTAGGATATACACAAATGACCCCTTGCTGAATTCAGAATGTTGTCTATGTTTCAGAAATGTTTAGCTGTCCAGGATCCAGCATTGGTTTTACACCCATTTCTGCCACTAACTGGAAGGAGGCTAAAAGCGCAAAACATTATTAAAAATGGGGTATGTCCCAGTAAAATGCCAAAATTGTGTTAAAAAATGGGGTTTTCTAATTTAAGTCTGCCTGTTCCTGACAGCTGGGAATTTGGTGATTTTAGCACTGCAAAGCCTTTGTTGAATCCATTTTCATGGAAAAACCACATGCAGCCTTTTTTCCAATTTTTCTGAGAAAAAAAACACACAAACTCTGGGTACCTTTAGAATCCCTAGGATGTCAGAAAAAAAGACACAAATTTGATGTGGATAGCTTAAGTGGATAAAAAGTTATGAAGGCCTAAGCGCGAAGTACCCCAAATAGCCAACAAGGCTCAGCACTGGTCAGGGGGGCATTGGGGTGAAGGCCCAGCAGCTAAGGGGTTAAAACATTAATAATTTTCTTATACTCTCCAATAGGCAGATTTCCACCTTCCTGGTGAAGATCTCCTCCGATATGTGAAACCTTACTGGATGTAATTTTACACTCACAAATCCTGTTGTAGAAGGCTCCTGCCCTTACCTGAACTGGTGAATATATGTAAGTCTATATCTAGTTGTAAATCTAACTTGTAAATGGTGGCTAGTAAAAGAGTGTATGCCTTCAGGAGTATATATACACATGACTAAATCTACATATGTAAATTTACGTTTGTGAATCGGGCCCTATGTGACTATATACACATCATGTGAAAAATTCACAAAAATTGATGTAGATGAATTTAGGCATGAGGTTTAGATTTGTCACAGTTCTTTATGCCATTTTATATTTGCAGTGGCCTGGGTTATGTTTTATCAGGTGGAGAGATTGCTACAGCTGTACACAGTATTATATAAACTGTACAGTACAGGCACAAATGTGGCTGTGCAGCAGAGGACCCTGCATACCCTGATAAAGCATATGTCTTAATTGCTCTATCAGTGTTCACAAGTGAACATTTGAAAGAGTCTATGGGTTCTGAGGAGGCCAAATTCAGCCTGTGAGTGACTCTATATATATAGAAATCCCTTTGTCTCTGTAAATAGATAGGGCAGGGTTCTCTATCACAGTGCCAACATATGAAGCCCTACCTCCCTTTTGTGACTCAGTGCTTGCAATATTGTGGCTCTTTGAGAAGAAGACTAGAGCCACACATTCTGCAGCACACATAGAAAGAGCAAATCGCCATTTAAAATTGTTTTTGTGTAGGAAGGTGCTCATTCCTGCACAAAAACAATCTCCCCCTCAACGCAGCCATCCTTGCACTATGGTCAAGGGTTGCTGCATGTGGGCACGGCTGCAAAATTAGCGCTTGCGCAGGGGGAAATACAGGCCTGCACCATATTCTAGTAAATACAGTACATCCCTGGGTTTTGAAAATGACAGTGTGTGACACTGTCAAATTTGGCACAACACAATATCATTTTCTGTTAAATTTGGCCCTAAATGCTAATATATATACTTCAACAAGGCAGACAATGCCACATAGGAATAGCAAGCACAGTCTGGAATGCCTGACATTGTCACAAATGTAATAGCTACCACAGTTTGCAATGTCTTAGTCACAAAATGTTATGTTTTGCAGATTTGTAGAGTGCACTATGACCTAGGAGGTTATCCTGGCACTGAGCCGGTGTGAGTATAGGCACACCTATTCCCTAGTGTGACTACTCAAAAAGCCAGGTCTTCAGCTTCTTGCAGAATTCAAGAAGTAGAAATGAGGCTCCTTTGTAGAGAGGCAGGTCACTCCGTGCTTTAGCAGCAATGTAGGAGAAGGCTCCACTCCCAGATCTGGTTTTCCAATGGCATGGGATTTGTGCATGTAGGAGGAGGCCAGATGAGCAGAGGTATGTGGAAGGTTTCTGAAAGCAGATGCGATTGTTGTGGTATGCCGAGGCAGTGTTCTGTAATTCCTTGAAAGTGTGGGAGTGGAGTTTAAATTGTGCTTGTTTGTGATTGGGAAGCCAGTGGAGCTCCTTCAGGTGTGGTGTGGTAGAAATGTGACATGGGAGGTTGGGAGTGATTCTTGCTGCTGAGTTCCTAATGGTCTGCAGCCTTCTGGTGAGGTTTTTCTTGATCTCAGCATAGAGGGTATTCCCATAGTCCAGCTTGCTTGTGACCAGGTCATGCACAACAGTTTTCTGAGTGCTGATTGGAAGCCATTTAAAAAACTTCCATAGCTTATTCTGGGTACGGAAGCATGAGGCAGTGACAGCATTGGCTTGGGTGGTCATGTTGAGTTTGCTGTCATGATGTTCCCAAGGTCCTTGACAGTTGCTGGTCATATCTCTGTAGGCCACTAGGTGGAGTCCACTGTGATGTGCTCTTCCAAAAAATCATGAATTTTTTCATGTCAGTGTTTGAATTTAGACAGTTGGTCTTCATACAGTGGCAGATTTCAGTCATGCTGGCATTGAACTTGATCTGGGTACTAGGTGGTTTCTCCACAAGAGAGAAAAGGAGTTGTGTGCCGTCAGCATAGGAGAGGACGTTGATATCATGAGAGTGGATTATGCTTACTTGAGAGATCATGTATGCGTTGAAGAGGGTCAGTCTAAGGGAGGATCCTTGTGGTCCTCCACAGGTGAGGATGCAGGTATCCAAGGTGTTCAGTGTTAGGATGATTGACTGGGTTATTCCAGTCAGGACGGAGCAGATCCACTGGAGTGCCTGTCCTCGCATTCCGTTGCTGTGTAGGCATTGGATGAGGATGGGGTGGGAGATTGTGTCAAATGCTGCAGAGAGTTCCAGGCGGATGAGTGCCACTCTGTCTCCTCTGTCCAGATCATCATATGTCTTCCACGGCAGCGATGAGGCCAGTTTCCATGCTGTGGTTCAGTCTAAAACCAGAATGAGTGATGTTAAGTAGTTGGTGGTTGTTCAGGTATTCAGTGAGTCTATTGATTTTCTCCAAGACCATAGCCAGGAATAAGGAAATTAGATCATTCTGTAGTTGGGAGGTCTGCAGAAGGTTTCCAGCAATGGGAGGACAGTTGTATGTTTCCAAGTGTTTGGGAAGGTCACATAGGAGATGTAGCCATTCAAAATGGGTGTGAGCATGGAGCTGATGGGATGCATTCCTCTAGAGTAGGTGTGGTGGGGCAGGGGTTAGATGGGTCCTTTGAGTGGATAGACTTCATGGTTGTAGTGATTTCTTCTGGGGTGATGATGGGCCAAGTTGATAGCATTAATTCTTTGAATAAGATTGGGAGGCATTTGGCAAGGTCTTTCGGTTTTGGTTGTGGGCTGAAGTTGCTACAAATGACAGTGGTTTTGTTGCAGAAGAATTGAGAGAGATTGTTCCAGAGGTCATATGAGGGGGTGATTAAGTTAGAGGCCACCGATAGTGAGGTGAAACCTTTCACAGTAGCAATGACTTCTTTGATTCTGTTGGTGCTGGCATTGGTGTGGCCAACCAGAGCGGACCATTAGGTGGTCTGGATCATTTAACGGTAGGGTCTTAGGGTGGATGTGAATGTGCTCCTGTTTGTATTGATCTGGCTCATTCTCCACCCGCTCTCCAGATGTTTCAGTATGCAGTGCAATGAGTAACTTTTGTGCATGTGCTCCACTCTTTGAGTGTGGACCTCATTTATAACACTGTATGCTACTACACTGTTTGAATCAATCTTGGTAGCTGCACTATTATTAATGGGTAATTTAGGTACGTCCATTTACAATAAAATTGGTTTGTTAGTTTTACTGTTCAAGTTGCAAAGGTGGTATGCTGTGCATCAAAAGTGAGACCATCACCACTTCCAATAAAGCAGCTTCACAAAAATAGTTAGATCGGCAAGCAGATACTTCAGAAGTCACAAGGATGCCAGATGAATATCATGGTGACTAAGGCCAAAGACAATGAGCGCTGGATTAAAATCTTTGCAGCCCAGATTCTGCAAAGGCATTATTGCAGATGTGATGCTAGGTGGCCCAGCAATGAAGACATAAGAAGTCAACATATCATCCATTACAATTAGCCTGATAACACCAGGCATGGTCAGCAGGGGCGGTTCCTCCATTAGGGTGTTGGGGCATTGCCCGCCTATGTTTGTACCCCCTCAGCCCAGTAATAAATGGAAATATTTAAAAGATTTTTTTTCCTGGCCTCGGTGGTCAGATTTTTTCAGCTATGGGCGAGTCGCTTTAAGTTCCTAAGGAGCATGGGTGGGGTTTAAAACATTGACAGTGGAGTAGATGCATACTAAACACACTCAGGTTCATTTTAGGCCACAGTAGTCACTCGCTCTTGAAAGTGGGTGGGGCGGCTGCCTTTCTATGGTCAGTCTAACATGCACATTAGAGGCCTCTCACAACCTTCTCAGTTAGTGAGCTGGGGGGATGACAGCTCAAGCCCCCTGGTCGCCTACTGAGCACTAACCTTGCATGCCCAAGCCAATCCTGGCTCTGCTCCCATGCTGTGTTGACAACATAACAGCAAGACAGCAGTGTCAGGATTGACTCAGGAGACCCGGTTACTACAGCTCTCATCGTGGGGTTGGGAGGTTCAGGTTAATGGAGCAAATTACCATTTTTTATGAAGCCATGCGGTGATTAGCCCTTTCTGCCTTTGCTCTGTCAGTCTCTGTTGTCTCTTCCCTGTCCATGTGGATTTGCCACCAGTACAGCATTGACTGCACATGAAGATGCAAAGCCGTTGTGAAGGCATTCCTCCTTCTGACCTTGTAGTCACTTCTCACTCTTGCATGTTCTGGCCAGGCCTGAACTTGGTGTAAAAACAATACTAGGTAAAATAAATAGAAAATTAAGTAGTAAAGTCAGTTGAGTGCTTTTTACTATGGATCTGGTTGAAGAGTTGTGTGTTAGTTTCCCTCAGTGCACAATGGCAGCCTCATTTGGCAGTCTCAATTAGAATTATTTTGAAAAACTAGTGAAACACTCCATTAAATTATTGAGCATTTTTTGTTCAGTTGGGTGAACCAAATTTAAAAATGACTAGTTTTAAATAAGGGGCTCCCACGGAATGCGGATTATTTGAACTGTATGCACTTCAGAAACTGAATAGCCCATAGAGGAAGGGAACTCAAGTCTCTGCTGATAGCTCAGCTCATAATAAAAGCTGCACCCCGTCCACTCCACAGCTTTGTTTGAGCAAATTGATACCAGGCAAGCATGTATAAACTCAACTGTATCATAATGATTGAGGCATCCTGCATTAAGTATGATTCATAGCGTGATTGACAACCTGTATTCAGGGCTATATCTGTCGAGCACTACCATTGAATCCTGCGTCATTCACCTCTTGCTTTCCCTGCTGGTGAGTGGGACAGTCAAAGTCCTTGAAAAGTAACCACTCTCAAATCAAATGCTGTTCATTTCTTCAGAGGGGGGTAAGCATTAGTCAGCTAATTCTGAAATACGATGTAATGTGCCAGTGAAAGAGTGCTCCATGACTCATATTTTCCCTTCATCTATACAAACAGAGTCCTGGTGGTTTTCCAGTTTATAAGGCTCCCTTCAGTTAGGGTCCCATGAAAACCAACACTAGTGGCCGTAGTCCATTGGATGATGAATTGGAGGAGGATAGTGCATCTCTTCGTGATCTTCTTTCTTCCAAGGAGAAGGATAGGTCAGTGGAGGTTGTCATCCTCTCCCCTACCATGACACTAGAGCAACAGACTGACTGCTGCCAGCTGCTGAGGCAGTTTCCCTATCTTTTCTCCCTTACCCCAGGACTCATTACATGGTGCACCCATGATATTGATACTGGGGACAGTATGCCAGTGAAGAGTAAAATCTACAGGTGTGGGTGAAAGCCAGAATAAATAAGGAAATCTCCAAAGTGATAGGGGCCATTGAGTCCTTAAACAGTCCTTGGTCCAGCCAGTGGTGTTGTTCCCCTAGGCTGCTCCTCTAGGTATCACCTCAGAACTTAGCTTCTACATGGGTTTACACGGACTCAATGCCGTCGCCAAGATTGATGAATAGCCCAACCCCCGAAGCTGCTAAACTCACATATCAGTTAGGAGCTGCTAAGTTTCTCAGCACAATTGACTTGATGCCTGGGTACTGGCAGACTGCCTTGACCAATGGGTCCAAAAATAATTTTGTGTTCTTTACCCCAGAAGGCCACTTCCAGCTCCAGGTGATATCCCTCATTTTGAACAATGCCCCTGCCACCTTCCAGAGGTTTGTCAACAAGGTCCTGCCTGGACTGGAGAACTTCAGTGCCGTCTACCTAGACAACATTGCAATCTTCAGATATAGCTGGGAGGATTACATGGGCCACCTCGGGAAGTGTTTCAGCTCTCAAGAGAGTGGGCCTGACTTTCAGGACCAGTAAGTGCCAGCTAGGGCAGGGTTCAGTGGTCTACTTTGGACACCAAGTGGGAGGAGAGAATGTGCAGCCACTCCAGACCAAGACCATCCAGGCTTGGGAAATCCCAAGACCCAAACAGAGGTGAAAGCCTTCCTAGACCTCACTGAATACTACAGGAGACATATCAAGGTTTATGGCACCATTGTTGCTCCCTTGACAGAGCTGACTTTGAAGAAGCAGCCCAGATAGGTGATCCTAATGGAGGAGTCCCAGAACACTTTTGATACCATGAAGACGGCTGTGTGCACAGCACCCATGCTCAAGGCCCCTGAATTCTCCAGAGAATTCATTATGCAGACAGACACTTCTGAGCATGGCACATGGGACCCTTACTCTAACAGTTAAATGAATAGGTCCTGGTTCAATCTGTGGCTTTTATCAGTAGGAGGGCAGTTCCCAGGGAACAGAGGTGGAGTGCAATAGAGAGGGAATCCTTTACAGTTGTCTAGATACTGAAGAGGTTGAGACCACTCATATTTGGTGTTCACTTTCAGGTTCAAACAAACCACAGACCTCTCGGATGGCTCATGCTGATGAAATGTGAGAATCCCAAACTGTTGAAGTGATCCATATCCCTACAGGAAATGGACTTTATGGTGGAACACCATCCTAGAACACTATGCCAGTGCTGATGGTCTCTTCAGGTTCTTCAGCCTTATTGGTGAGAACTCCCAGAGGGTAGAGTAGTTCTCCCCGCTTTCAGCTGGGAGGGAGATGTGTATTAGATTTTAAATTACAATTTTGAAAAGGCCACTTTTGGAAAGTTGTCATGTTACTGCCTCTGCAATGTAGGGCCTGCAGCCTGTCACTAGGCCACATGACTAAGTGTAGCTGTCAGTTGGGCTTTACGTATTCCTCCTAGATAGCCGCACAGAATACAGAGATTAGGTGTGCTTGGATGGGCCATCACTGACAGTATGGGAGAGCAAAGCTTGGCAAAGCCCTACTTACACTTGAATAGGTTATGTCCTGCCTCCACACAAAGGGCTGCACACCCCCTGTAGTTAGTCTGGAGCAACGGCAAAGGAGGCAGGAACCCTCTGCACTTCAGATGGAAACCTCTACACGCTTCTCCCACTTCAAAGGAGGCATCAGGTATAAATATCCATTACAATGTGATTCCAAGGGCTTGCTGGCTTACCTCATGTTCTACTGAAGTCTCAGTGAAAACAAAAGATTTCCCACTCATCATCAACAGCACCTGGACTTTTCTTACTCTAGGTCTTGCCCTGCCAAGTGGTGCCAATCCAGTCCTGGGCCCTTGGGAGTGGGTTTAAAGTGCTGCAAATGCTGGAACCTATCCATCAATGCAGTTGCACCGATGTGAACTGGTGAATCACCATCGACGCTGACACATCGCCACTGCTGCGAGGATAGAGGACTTTGCATCAACATCAACTCTGTGCCGCTGCTCTGAGGATCGATACCACCGCATTGCCAATTCCATGACACATCATCTAGATTCTCGATGCATCCCTGACTTTGCATGTCTCTGAGACAATGGATCACTTCCCTTGTTCTTCACATCTTGTTCTGAAGTTGAAGCATCTCTGAACCAAAGCACTAGTTCAGTTGGCCAAGGCTGATCCCTGTATCCAACCCGCTCTCCATTGCGGTCAGCTTGACTTTTCAGATTTGACCCAGTCTAGAGTGACCAGATAGCCCCGGTTGGCACTTTACGCTTGGAAGCACTACAGTTTCATTTATTCTTTAAAAATTCATATCTCAGCTTTTACTTTTAGGATTTTTTTTCTCGTTTTGGTCTTGTTTTACTCATAAAAAAATATTCTATTTTTGGGTGTGGAGTCTTTTTTGTGGTGTTCTCACTGTGCTACTGTTTAAAGTGTTGCACAAATACTGTACACATTGTCTCTTAAGTTAAGCCTACCTCCTCTGTGCCAAGCTACCAGAGGGTGAGTACAGGTTAATTTAGGGTGTGAATCTGACTTGCCCTGACTAGGATTGTGGTTCCCTCTGCCAACCAAAAACACAATTTCTAACACTATCCCTCTTCAAAGGGTTGGTTTATAGCAACATCTCTGACAAAATCAATGAGTGCATGAAAGATTGGTAAAGTGGGGTGTGTGTAAAAGTTTGAGTGAGTTATTCTTATGTTTGTAATAGTTTTTTTATAATATATATTTATAATTAGAGGCTACAGTTGGAAACAAATCACAATAGAACACGAGAAAGAGTGAAAACACAACTTTTGAGCTTTTGCTTTTTCTATTTTTGTTTTTGCTAAACAACAGTGAAGTTTGCTAGTGTTAGTGAAGGCCCACCTTGCCTGTTGCAAATGCGCCACTTGGGACCAAATTTTAAAAAGCAACTGTCACACCGTTTGATTTAAAAAAAAAAATTAAGTGGAGTAGCCGCTGTCATATTGAAGAGATCATTATGCCCAGCACTACACTTTGTGAAAATAGCTGGTATGAACCTGAGCCCTGGTGTGATGATCTTTGTTTGCCTTACTTTGTGCCTGACTCCTAATGTAACTGACTGGGCAGTTGGCTGGCTAGGGAGAGATTAGGGGAACAAACACAACCGCTACTTCACCCTCATTATTAATACTTGATAATATGAATGATAAATTGACAGCTGTAGAAGTGAAAATCCCACAAACATTTATATCCTCTTCACAAATTTACCCATTTTAAAGTTTAAACTTTTTCAAAGACTTGCTAAGTTTTTCAGACATGTACATACATTGCATTTGCCAGTATTGAACCAGTGACAGAGCAAAGTTTGAGGATTGGCTAAGAAAAGAGAGTGTACCCGGAAATCCATCTACTGTTGCCTTTTGAAGCCAATAATGTATATGAAAACAGTAGGGCTGCAAATGCAACTGTCAAATAAGCCGTCAAGAAATAACATGGACTTTAACACCTCCTTGTGACACATTAGAGATTTGCACCCAAACTGTAATGATTGCCTAAATTAGCATGAATTCCATGTATGTTGTCTTATTCTGCACACAGTCCCTCTAACTTGACACTATGGGGCATATTTAAGAGCCCTTAGCACCATTCTAAAATGACATTAGAGTAATTTTTTTATGCTAATGTGACGTTAGGAGGCCAAAACGCCACTTTGTAACCCTTTGCGCGACATTATGGCTGTGCTAGGCATAATGTATGCAAAGGGGATGTTCTCCCATTAGGGGGGGCTGAAAAAATGGCCCAAGGAAATCTAACGCACAGAGCAGCCGTTAAAAGGGGACATGCCAAAAACAAATATGCTATCACCCCCTGCCTGTGTGCACTGCCATTTTACTTAAATATGTCTCTAAGCGTCAAAACAATTCTTAACATTTCTGTTCTCTTGTTTCTCTATGGTGAAGATAGGTTGCCCTTTGCATCCTAAAACTGTTGTCTAAGCCTATATCGATTTTGACATTAGGTGCTGCTGCTATTCCTCACACAGCTCTTGAAGGCCCTCAGGATGAGTGGCCTGGTAATTTATTTGATATTTATCACACCAAATAAAATGTGACCACACCAGATCAAAATTCATTGGGTGTGTTAAATCCCACCAAATTACGTCTTTTCAGGGAATAGAGTGCATACTATGGTGATTACTGCACCAAAATCCAAATGTTCTGATGCAGGCCATTTTCCACCAATAAGTACCAAACGTTATGACCTGCTGATCATAATCAAAAAACTCAGAAATGTGATCTGTGCAGCAGTGTAGTTACCAAGCATATCACAACTGGCCAGGCCACTTTAATTAGGGCCTGTGGGTATTTCTATGTTGACAATAGGTACAAATGGTACTCCTCACACCTCTAGTCCAGGCAGTTCACCTCTATCCAAAATTGGAATCCACTGTTATTTCTCATAGTTTTCTTCCAGTGTACATGTATCCTGTGCACTCCTCCTATTTCTCAGATGACTGTCCCTGTGTATGTTTGTCCAGCCACTTCAAATCCCTGATATTGCTCACACTGCTCTCATTGTAGTTCTTGACTGCACCTAAGTACACTCATTGGGTTTCATGTTGTATTCTAAAGGGCATATTTACAAAGAGTTCCTAGAACCCAGCGCAGCATGTAAAGTTGCATTCCTCCCATCACCTTTTGTGTGTTTGATGTACTGCCCTAAGTGGCAAGGGTATGCCTTGTGCTCAATATGCCACTGGAACAAAGCTACACCCGACTGGTGAGCCTCAATCAGGGTGAAACCAGTCTTGAGTCTCTTTTGTTCTTGATCAGGGAGGACCTGGCCTTGCAGTTTGGGCTGGACTGTTACTTTTGGTGCTGGGCCGAATGATTTGCATATGGCTGGGTTCTAATTGAGGTGGAAGGGAGGCACATGAACGATTGGCTGGAATGCCACCTCTAGCAATTACTAATGGTTAGACTTATTCTAAGCATTCCTTCCAACACTTTTGGGTTGTAGGATAGTGCAGGGGTGTCTATGTTCTGCTCAGCACAGTTTGTGTGGAGAGTGGGGTCCTCCCCTACACAATATCCTGCACAAAACTGTGTTTCAAAGCATTTTTCTCTTTGTATGTGTGCTGCAAATCGCAGCACGCCTGCAAAGGGAAAACACAGGTAGAAATGAAAAGGTTTCTTCTCATTACACATGCCACAGGCAGAGCAGGATTTTGAATCAAATCACTGTCTTCAATTCTTTGTAGCAAGGGATAATGCCATATTAAAAACCACAGGTTATTGAATGGGAACGCCCACGTACCACTCCTGAAGTGCCCACTTGACACTCCGTAATGCAAAGTAGAGCATTACACTGCGTTACTTTGGGTTGCAATCCAATGCAGATCATTAGTTGCATTCGTTTGTACATCACAGCAGAAGACTGCATCGGATTGTGTGTGCAAACCCAATCCAAACTCTTTGTAAATCTGAGGCCCAGTGTATACATGTTGTGACACTATATATCCCTGCTGTTTCCTACACTGCTGTTCCAGTGTACCTCTAAACGGAACACTGACTGCACCTGGTGCCCCTCATACCACTCTTGAAACGCTCTTCTATCCTGCCACTGGAGAGGACTGCTCCTATGTAACTTCTCACCTTCTTTACTGTAACATCCAAGGACGCTTGGTCTTGTCTTTTAAGTCCCAGTCTCACATGTTGCTTAATTCCAATGGCTGTGAGAGCGGGCTCTGTACTGCAAGATGTTTTATTTCTTGAAAACATATTCTTCCGCTAAGAAAGATTATATTAGTTGGTTTGTGTACAGGACTTGGAAAAAATAATGCACATAACCAGCGCATTTTCTCTAATACCGAAATGTCAGTCAATGACTATTCGCTGCTTAATCTTTGTCCTGTAAAATCCTTCTGTTGTTTAGGAAATAATGGGTTTAGATTATGTTATTCTGAGACGAAGTATTTTATCCACAAAAAAATCAGCCTTTTTGTTATTGCTTTCGGTCACAGGTCAAAGCCTGGAAAATCTATCATTTTCTGAAATCACTATGCACTCATTACTGAATGGCCGTTGTCTTGCAATGCATGTTAGGTCACACGATAGCAGAACTGTGACTTCACCATACCTAAGTCTTATTGGTTCTTTTCGGAGATCTGATAAAAATAGAAACTGAAATGAGACATTGAGCCTTGGCAATATGTGGCTTGTCTCTTCCAGTAACCCATCGACCTCTTTCTTGTCAATAAACTGAAAAATCAATATGTTGGTGACAGCGATGCTGCTTTGTCTACTGTTATGGAACACCGGAGTATGGAGAATACGAGGACAGCTCTCAGTTTACGATTTGATGGCAATGTTCTAAGCTCTGTTTAAATATTCAAAAGAACAATGTTTGCGGGAACTATTATGGAATTACCGTATTTTACATAGTACAGATTTTCCTTGGTTTTTTTTTACCCCAAGATAAAATAGAGCCAGAAAGCCGCAGAAAAGGTGAATGGCTAATCAAAGTTAAAAAAAAGTATGGTGCATTTTGATGAGGTGTATGAGCATACATGCTGGTATTTATATAGCAGAAACCTAGCTAGCTTGCATTTGAGCGTTGCACTGCACATCGATCGGGGATGTAAAGACTCCAAAATTATTACATTTAACAGATTTAGAATTGAATTATATTTCTCACTTTGGCCATCAGTGTGAGTGATATAATTGTATCCGAGTGATAAAGGTGGATTAACATCACCAGCAATTACAAGCATCTCAGAGGCCAGAATTATGGGGTCAACGCAAATTGGGTTAACTTGGGGGAAGTATATGTCTAAACTCCCATGGCAATTGAGAAAATATATACTAAAAAATAAGACCTTCATCTTTTAAGAAAATATATATCTATGATGGCCCCAAATTAATTTTGTCATTATTTATTATTCAATCTAATGATAAAATATCTCTTTTAATCATAAAATGTTTATTATAGAATAGGTGCTCCCAATGTTATACGACGCAGTGAAAGTGATAAAGTGATATGCGTGCCAAGGTGTTATAAATAATATATAAAAATGTGATTAAAACATATAGAAGAAGAGCGGACTTCAATAAGACCCCTTCATTCCAGGTGTCTTGAATTCGCTCATGCATAATCCACATATAATGTAGTCAACATTTCAACCCTATACATGCATTGGGACCCGTGAGCACCTTTTTCGTCCTATGAAGAAGACATTTTCACTGATTTAAGTAATTAAAATGTGGCTCATCCTGAAGAAGGCCTGCAAAAATAATTGGTTACAAGGCTGACATATCTAGCTATGTTTGCTGCTTGTTAAGGTGCTATGATTGCTATATTTAAAATGATTACACAGTTTCATAAAGTACATATTACACTATATGACATCTGCTACAGATCCAGCCAAGTTTTTTGCAGAACATTTGTTACACTAGATTACTAACAAACCACTGAAGAGATCATCGGCATCTAACTTAGAGCCAAGCAGACATCCTCATGTGCCAGCACACTCAGCACCCTCAGCCTGGTGTAATAGAACAGGGAAATGTGAGGATGGGCCTTTACAGCCTATTCCTCTGCCAGAGGTGTCTTTCTGCTCTGCTGAACCCCAGCTGCAGTTTTTATCTCCCATAGTGATCTATGGTGTCTCCCATTCATGATCCAGAGTTCTGAGAGACAGACTGGAGTCAATAGTCCCACTCTGAAAGTCACGCCGAAGTACCAAAAATGATGAATGGAATGGCAGAATAAATCTTAGCCACTGTAATTACTCATCCGCATCCCAGTACATTTTTGTTTCGTGCACCATGCCACCTCAGTTTTGGACCCAGCCAGATGCAAAACAGTGATACATAGCTCGGTCTAATCTGTGGTGGCATTGTGGGCATAAAAACTATGAAGTGGGAGGCAGCCCGAGTAATTACCGGTGGCTGAGAATCAATCAAGCATCCCTCCCATCATCTTTTTGTTTACTTCAGTTTGACACCCTAAGTAAGACAGATATGCCCAGACGTGGTTACTGTAAGCACTCACTGGAACTAAGGTGCACCCAAATGAAGAGCCTCAACTAGAGTTAAATCAGTCTTGGGTTGCTGGTATTTGTAGCACATTCCCAGGTATCTGTATCCACCAATGACTATGCCACATACAGAGCCGTGTGTTTTATTTGTCTGTGTGTAACTGCAAACTCAACATTCTAAACCTGCATTCACTTCATCGTGCTTTAACACTTATGTCACAGTTGTATAGAGCCCATCAGGAATCAAAAGTGTTCCATCATTAACAATTCACACAACACTACATCTCCACTCTGTCAAATAAAAAAATTACATTTGTTTACAACTATGTACATAATCATAGTTCTTCTATGAGACTTCATGGCACTCTGATTAGTTGTCCCAATCATGTCATAAGAAACTGGGAGCTGGCAACAGAAGTGTCCATGATCTATGCTTGCGCTGTAGGAGCAATAGCAGTCAGGGTTTTTTTAATTGTCTTTACAGAACCAGTCACTACATTGAAAGCAGTATCTGATAAGTGGTTAGCTACATGTCGGAAAAGGGAGGTATCTCATGCAATGGACTTCCCAGGCAGTCACCATGTCCCCTTTGCTGGTTACGACATGGGATCGCTCAGCATAGAATGGAGCATCAAACTTAGGTTTTCTCGTCTGATGGACAAGCACTCAATGACCTCTATTGCAATAGTGCCATAGAATAAATCATAGTTAAATGATTAATTTAATCAAATATGGATTGTCTATATATGTGGGACTAGACTAATGGCATATTGATTAGAAAAACAAAGTAGTAATTATTGCCCAGACAAGGCCTCAGTTTTGTACAATTATGGTGAATGTTTTTAAAAACAATAGGATTGGGAATATGTTGTCTAAACCCACATGTGATGACATAATATTATGTTCCAAAAAATTGTTTGGTACTTTGCATGCATGCCGCTCATATAAGATTGTATTTATTTTAAACTGATATATATTTTTTAATTAATGGGAGAGTGCAATATAATCCATTGTTATTGTATTGTGTTGCCCTGAAGAAGTAATGAATATGATGAAACTTGTTGTTTATGGGGAAGGGAAGATTTAATTTATCATGAAAAAGAAGAATAAAGATAGAAAGAATATGTCTGAAATGACAAATGGACAGTGTAATCTTCAGACAATGTTTGAAATGACTTTGGTGCTTTTTCATGTCGACTTTTACTTGACTGGTATTTTTGTTCACGTGCAGCAGTCCAACATGCGCACATTTTTCTGAGGTAAACATCAATATTGCAGAATGATCTTCTTCGCCTTAAATTTCACTTGATATTGATACGGAAGAACGTTATGACGATGATTTAGATGACGATCGACTTAGTTTGATGTTGATTTGCCTCAACTGGTGACGCTTGGCTTGGGCGTGTGTCGAACGTCACTTCTGGAAATTCCAGCTGGCCATTTTGTCTTTTTGCTGTGAAGCACATACTTTTTTCTTGTCCTTGCAAATAGTTACAAAATGTTTCTCCTTCTCACAGCCTTTTCATATCTGTGGAAACGAAAATCGACACCAGAAACACAATTTTTTTTTTTTTTTCGTGGAGACATCACTTTGTGTCCTTCAGCCTTGTGATTCTGCTTAATTTTCATGTTCAAGACTGACTCACTCTGGACACCTCTGCCCTCTAGGTCAGCAGCTTGTCGATCGGCATGCTATTGAGCTCTGGCAGACATAAAAACTTGCTCCTGACTAAGACTTTTTCTGAGTATTCGTCATCATGAATCTGACAGGCATCGGTCAATAACTCTGAGATGTATTGCTTCCTCTTCATTAAATTAATTGAACTTATAATGTTTGATGAGTGTATCAAATCTCTCAACAAATTTGACTATGATTTCACGAACTCGCTGTGGTTCTTGACAGAAAATGTACCTTTCATAATCTATATTCGGCATTGGATTAAATTTGAGATTCAAGGCATCATTAATTTGATAGTCTGTAATTCTGTCAGGTCACTGCATTTTGTTTATGATTTCTTTTACACCCTCACCAGCAAGATTCTTAAGGTATTTGATAATCTTCATGCTATCTGTTTCTTCTAGTGTATCAATGAACTCATCAGATGCCTCTATCTAGGCAGACCATCTATTGCCAATGTTCTCATTTTGGAGGAATGGAATGGTGGTGGTGGTGCCAGGAAGACAGTGGCATTATAACAGTTTATGGGGCTCACTGATGTAGAAAACAGCACTCTTTCAAACGCTGGTTGGTGGTCTTTGTGAACTTGTTTATGCAAACCAACTCTGAGGCTTAGTAACATGCTGCCTTCTGGGTCATCTTTGATAACTGCTGGAAATGTGAATCTTTGCTTGGTCTCCATTGGGAAAACAGCCCTTCACTATTCCGATTGCCACTCTTCGCCTTTCACTCTTCAAAGACTTGTGAAGTTGATCTGAACCTTACTCAGCAGGTTCGGTGGAATGCCATTTCGGGTATGGATGGCTCTGTAAGCACAACCTTGGGCACTTCTCTCTGGGCCCCTTCTCCAGTGATGTGGTATGATGATTCACTTTAATCGGTTCTGGTAAGCAGATGACTGTTTCTTTTATCTGAATTGCTTTGGTTTCAGGCATCCTTTTGTGCTTCTTGACACCTGGTTTATCTCTACCTCACAGCACTTCTGCTCGTAGCATTACCTTGCAACTTGCTGTCGCTATTTGCAATACTTTCAAAATATTTCAGCATCCGCCTTCAGCAATTACTCAGTATAATGTATAGCTTTATGTTGTGAGTTGTGCGGTACCTCTCTTTAAAGCCTTGCCAGCAGGTTCTTGGCCAATCATTTGTAGACTTCTCAGTGAAACTTTCATTATCGTCAAATGCTTTACATCGGCTGGAATTGTATTTTGACTCCACATACATGAAACGTCAATTCCGCACTTCGACGCAGGCACACATGTCATGCACGAGCAGTTTGCTTGTACCAAGCCGAACGGTTTGGGAGAACACTGTCTACCCTAAGGTTACTTATCATATATCTCGTCACCAGTTGCAGCGTCTTCCCCAGCCTGGAAACCTGTCAATGACTACACCACACACGGTGTGGTGTATTACACAGCTGTATTCATCTGCATGTAACCACAAACTCAACATTTTAAACCTGTATTCACTTCACCATGCTCTAACCCTTATGTCACAGTTCTACAGAGTCCATCAGGAGCCATAAGGGTTCTGTCATTAATAACTCAACAACGCAAAAGTGTTTTGGTTCTCAGAGGACCTGACTCAACAGTTGGGAATAAACTTTTCCTATTTGAGAAGGGGCCAGGCTGATTGGCAAAACAGCTGGTCTAACCTGAAGTGGCATTGTGGACAGAATGCATCACACATAGAAAGAGGAAGCAATGTGGAAAAATAAACATGTTTCTCTTTGTTCCACCTCTCTGTGGTAGGTGTACCAATTGCACACAATTCCAGCTTTACACCCCTTAGTAAATTGGAATTGTGTGAAATGTATGGGTGATGCACAGGAACTTCCACCCATGGACTGCCGACAGGCAAGCTGATGCATTGTGTTACATGTTTTTGTGAAGCCATGCAAGCCCACGCAAATCAGGCCTTGCCTGGATTTGTAAATTCCTAAGAAGCCTTTCTGTTGCCCTGCGTCATCTTGTGTGATGCAAGGGCGTCACAAAGGCTTAGTAAATTTGGAGCATGCCAGTGAAGAGGTATTGAAACCGGATGATTAATGGCAGCATTTCCAGCACCCCGCAAACTTGTTCTCTGCTGAATAAGGTATTAACCCAGAAACACATGTGTCCAGAGATGCACAGCAAAGGCTGCACCTATTTAGAGGTGAAATATTTAAAAGTAACGGAGTTCGTTTTTTGAGGAAACTACATTTATCATGATGCAATGGGGCAGATTATTTGCTGGGATGTTAGGCAGGTGTGCTCCTAACTGTTTGTGACTTTAAAAAGGCTCCCTTGAGCCACTGGGCTGACGAGCTCTGGAGCATGCCAGTGAAGAGGTATTGAAACCGGATGATTAATGGCAGCATTTCCAGCACCCCGCAAACTTGTTCTCTGCTGAAGTAGGGATTAACCCAGAAACACATGTGTCCAGAGATGCACAGCAAAGGCTGCACCTATTTAGAGGTGAAATATTTAAAAGTAACTGAGTTCGTTTTTTGAGGAAACTACATTTATCATGATGCAATGGGGCAGATGATTTGCTGGGATATTAGGCAGGTGTGCTCCTAACTGTTTGTGACTTTAAAAAGGCTCCCTTGAGCCACTGAGCTCTGGAGCATGCCAGTGAAGAGGTATTGAAACCGGATGATTAATGGCAGCATTTCCAGCACCCCGCAAACTTGTTCTCTGCTGAAGAAGGGATTAACCCAGAAACACATGTGTCCAGAGATGCACAGCAAAGGCTGCACCTATTTAGAGGTGAAATATTTAAAAGTAACTGAGTTCGTTTTTTGAGGAAACTACATTTATCATGATGCAATGGGGAAGATTATTTGCTGGGATGTTAGGCAGGTGTGCTCCTAACTGTTTGTGACTTTAAAAAGGCTCCCTTGAGCCACTGGGCTGACGAGCTCTGGAGCATGCCAGTGAAGAGGTATTGAAACCGGATGATTAATGGCAGCATTTCCAGCACCCCGCAAACTTATTCTCTGCTGAAGAAGGGATTAACCCAGAAACACATGTGTCCAGAGATGCACAGCAAAGGCTGCACCTATTTAGAGGTGAAATATTTAAAAGTAACTAAGTTCGTTTTTTGAGGAAACTACATTTATCAATATGCAATGGGGCAGATTATTTGCTGGGATGTTAGGCAGGTGTGCTCCTAACTGTTTGTGACTTTAAAAAGGCTCCCTTGAGCCACTGGGCTGACAAGCTCTGGAGCATGCCAGTGAAGAGGTATTGAAACCGGATGATTAATGGCAGCATTTCCAGCACCCCGCAAACTTGTTCTCTGCTGAAGAAGGGATTAACCCAGAAACACATGTGTCCAGAGATGCACAGCAAAGGCTGCACCTATTTAGAGGTGAAATATTTAAAAGTAACTGAGTTCGTTTTTTGAGGAAACTACATTTATCATGATGCAATGCGGCAGATTATTTGCTGGGATGTTAGGCAGGTGTGCTCCTAACTGTTTGTGACTTTAAAAAGGCTCCCTTGAGCCACTGGGCTGACGAGCTCTGGAGCATGCCAGTGAAGAGGTATTGAAACCGGATGATTAATGGCAGCATTTCCAGCACCCCGCAAACTTGTTCTCTGCTGAAGAAGGGATTAACCCAGAAACACATGTGTCCAGAGATGCACAGCAAAGGCTGCACCTATTTAGAGGTGAAATATTTAAAAGTAACTGAGTTCGTTTTTTAAGGAAACTACATTTATCATGATGCAATGGGGAAGATTATTTGCTGGGATGTTAGGCAGGTGTGCTCCTAACTGTTTATGACTTTAAAAAGGCTCCCTTGAGCCACTGGCTGACGAGCTCTGGAGCATGCCAGTGAAGAGGTATTGAAAACGGATGATTAATGGCAGCATTTCCAGCACCCCGCAAACTTGTTCTCTGCTGAAGAAGGGATTAACCCAGAAACACGTGTCCAGAGATGCACAGCAAAGGCTGCACCTATTTAGAGGTGAAATATTTAAAAGTAACTGAGTTCGTTTTTTGAGGAAACTACATTTATCATGATGCAATGGGGCAGATTATTTGCTGGGATGTTAGGCAGGTGTGCTCCTAACTGTTTGTGACTTTAAAAAGGCTCCCTTGAGCCACTGGGCTGACGAGCTCTGGAGCATGCCAGTGAAGAGGTATTGAAACCGGATGATTAATGGCAGCATTTCCAGCACCCAACAAACTTGTTCACTGCTGAAGAAGGGATTAACCCAGAAACACATGTGTCCAGAGATGCACAGCAAAGGCTGCACCTATTTAGAGGTGAAATATTTAAAAGTAACTGAGTTCGTTTTTTGAGGAAACTACATTTATCATGATGCAATGGGGCAGATTATTTGCTGGGATGTTAGGCAGGTGTGCTCCTAACTGTTTGTGACTTTAAAAAGGCTCCCTTGAGCCACTGGGCTGACGAGCTCTGGAGCATGCCAGTGAAGAGGTATTGAAACCGGATGATTAATGGCAGCATTTCCAGCACCCCTCAAACTTGTTCTCTGCTGAAGAAGGGATTAACCCAGAAACACATGTGTCCAGAGATGCACAGCAAAGGCTGCACCTATTTAGAGGAGAAATATTTAAAAGTAACTGAGTTCGTTTTTTAAAGGAAACTACATTTATCATGATGCAATGGGGCAGATTATTTGCTGGGATGTTAGGCAGGTGTGCTCCTAACTGTCTGTGACTTTAAAAAGGCTCCCTTGAACCACTGGGCTGGCGAGCTCTGGAGCATGCCAGTGAAGAGGTATTGAAACCGGATGATTAATGGCAGCATTTCCAGCACCCCGCAAACTTGTTCTCTGCTGAAGAAGGGATTAACCCAGAAACACATGTGTCCAGAGATGCACAGCAAAGGCTGCACCTATTTAGAGGTGAAATATTTAAAAGTAACTGAGTTCGTTTTTTGAGGAAACTACATTTATCATGATGCAATGGGGCAGATTATTTGCTGGGATGTTAGGCAGGTGTGCTCCTAACTGTCTGTGACTTTAAAAAGGCTCCCTTGAGCCACTGGGCTGACGAGCTCTGGAGCATGCCAGTGAAGAGGTATTGAAACCGGATGATTAATGGCAGCATTTCCAGCACCCGCAAACTTGTTCTCTGCTGAAGAAGGGATTAACCCAGAAACACATGTGTCCAGAGATGCACAGCAAAGGCTGCACCTATTTAGAGGTGAAATATTTAAAAGTAACTGAGTTCGTTTTTTGAGGAAACTACATTTATCATGATGCAATGGGGCAGATTATTTGCTGGGATGTTAGGCAGGTGTGCTCCTAACTGTTTGTGACTTTAAAAAGGCTCCCTTGAGCCACTGGGCTGACGAGCTCTGGAGCATGCCAGTGAAGAGGTATTGAAACCGGATGATTAATGGCAGCATTTCCAGCACCCCGCAAACTTGTTTTCTGCTGAAGAAGGGATTAACCCATAAACACATGTGTCCAGAGATGCACAGCAAAGGCTGCACCTATTTAGAGGTGAAATATTTCAAAGTAACTGAGTTCGTTTTTTGAGGAAACTACATTTATCATGATGCAATGGGGCAGATTATTTGCTGGGATGTTAGGCAGGTGTGCTCCTAACTGTTTGTGACTTTAAAAAGGCTCCCTTGAGCCACTGGGCTGACGAGCTCTGGAGCATGCCAGTGAAGAGGTATTGAAACCGGATGATTAATGGCAGCATTTCCAGCACCCCGCAAACTTGTTCTCTGCTGAAGAAGGGATTAACCCAGAAACACATGTGTCCAGAGATGCACAGCAAAGGCTGCACCTATTTAGAGGTGAAATATTTAAAAGTAACTGAGTTCGATTTTTGAGGAAACTACATTTATCATGATGCAATGGGGCAGATTATTTGCCTGGATGTTAGGCAGGTGTGCTCCTAGCTGTTTGTGACTTTAAAAAGGCTCCCTTGAGCCACTGGGCTGACAGCTCTGGAGCATGCCAGTGAAGAGGTATTAAAACCGGATGATTAATGGCAGCATTTCCAGCACCCCGCAAACTTGTTCTCTGCTGAAGAAGGGATTAACCCAGAAACACGTGTCCAGAGATGCACAGCAAAGGCTGCACCTATTTAGAGGTGAAATATTTAAAAGTAACTGAGTTCGTTTTTTGAGGAAACTACATTTATCATGATGCAATGGGGCAGATTAATTTCTTGGATGTTAGGCAGGTGTGCTCCTAACTGTTTGTGACTTTAAAAAGGCTCCCTTGAGCCACTGGGCTGACGAGCTCTGGAGCATGCCAGTGAAGAGGTATTGAAACCGGATGATTAATGGCAGCATTTCCAGCACCCCGCAAACTTGTTTTCTGCTGAAGAAGGGATTAACCCAGAAACACATGTGTCCAGAGATGCACAGCAAAGGCTGCACCTATTTAGAGGTGAAATATTTCAAAGTAACTGAGTTCGTTTTTTGAGGAAACTACATTTATCATGATGCAATGGGGCAGATTATTTGCTGGGATGTTAGGCAGGTGTGCTCCTAACTGTTTGTGACTTTAAAAAGGCTCCCTTGAGCCACTGGGCTGACGAGCTCTGGAGCATGCCAGTGAAGAGGTATTGAAACCGGATGATTAATGGCAGCATTTCCAGCACCCCGCAAACTTGTTCTCTGCTGAAGAAGGGATTAACCCAGAAATACATGTGTCCAGAGATGCACAGCAAAGGCTGCACCTATTTAGAGGTGAAATATTTAAAAGTAACTGAGTTCGTTTTTTGAGGAAACTACATTTATCATGATGCAATGGGGCAGATTATTTGCTGGGATGTTAGGCAGGTGTGCTCCTAACTGTCTGTGACTTTAAAAAGGCTCCCTTGAGCCACTGGGCTGACGAGCTCTGGAGCATGCCAGTGAAGAGGTATTGAAACCGGATGATTAATGGCAGCATTTCCAGCACCCCGCAAACTTGTTCTCTGCTGAAGAAGGGATTAACCCAGAAACACATGTGTCCAGAGATGCACAGCAAAGGCTGCACCTATTTAGAGGTGAAATATTTAAAAGTAACTGAGTTCGTTTTTTGAGGAAACTACATTTATCATGATGCAATGGGGCAGATTATTTGCTGGGATGTTAGGCAGGTGTGCTCCTAACTGTTTGTGGCTTAGTAAATCTGGGCCTGAATGTGTGTCTGTTAGACCTAGTTTCCTTGGTGTGGTAGCCCAAACACCGTTTGTGCTGTTTTTGTTATTCTGGGCACTTTACCACCATTGACCGTGCTAAAGTGCAAGTGCTCCCTATGTAAAATGTATGCACAATTGACTTTTCAATGATTGGTATATGTGATTTACCAATAAGTTCATAGTAAAGTGCACTAGAGGTGCCCAGGGCCTGTAAATCAAATGCTACTAGTGGGCATGCAGCCCTCGTTGTGCTTCCCACATTAGTAGCCCTGTAAACATGGCTCAGACCTGCCACTGCAGTGTCTGTGTGTGCAATTATAACCTGCCAATTTGACTTGGCAAGTGTACCCAATTGCCAGGCCTAAACCATTTCTTTTTATACATGTAAGACACCCCGAAGGTAGGCCCTAGGTAGCCCCATGGGCATGGTACAGTGTATGTTAAAGGTGGGACATGTACTGATGTGTTTTACATGTCTTCACAGTGAAATACTGCCAAATTTAGTTTTTCACTGTTGGAACGCCTAGCTATCTCATAGGTTAACATGGGGACTGCCTTTACATTTTAGTAAAGAGAAGATTCCCTTTGAAAGCATATACAAATTTGGAGTTTGGTGTCTCTGAAATCACAATTTAAGAATACATCTTTTAGTGAAGTTGGTTTTTAGATTGTTAGGTTGAAAATGCCACTTTTAGAAAGTAGGCATTGTCTTACTTAAACCATTCTGTGAATCTGCCTGTTTGTGGATTCTCTCTCTGGGTAAGTTTGACAGTTGGGCTGTTTGTGCATCTCCTCTAGACAGTGACTAAAAGGGTGCTGGGGTGTAGCCTGCATATCCTGATGTGCCATCTGTGCTAGAGTGAGGGAGGAGTGGTCACTCACACCTGAAAGGGCTGTGCCTGCCCTCACACAATGCAGTCTCCAACCCCCTGGTGTGTGTCTGGGGCCTGGCCTGGACAAGAAGGATCTTGTGACCAACAGAGTCTTTCCTTTGAAGTTTGACAACTTCAAAGGCAGAAAGGGGTATAAAATAGTGGACCAATACCCCAGACTTTAGATCACTTCTGGAATCAAGAGGGACCTGTGCCAAGGAGAACAGCGGAAGAGCCGATGATAAGTGCTGCCCCTGCCTGTGACATTGCTCTGTTGGCCAACCTGCAGTTGCTGCCTTTGCCTGTAAAAAAGGAGAAAGACTGGATTTTGTTGTGCATTCCTGCTTGAAGAAGAATTTCCAAAGGCTTGGAGTAGAGCTTGCCTCTTGTTCTGAAGCCTCATGGACAGCAAAGGCTTCACCATCCAGTTTTGAGTCTGCATGCTGTAGATTCTAGCTTGCTAGAGGGTGCCATTCCAATTCCTGGGCCCCTGGAAGTGAAGTTCTGGAGAAAAACCTGTCTAACGGCGCAGGACGATGCCGTGCGACTTCGCTAAGGACGCCGCTGCACAGACACCACGAGGCTGCCTGCCCCAAAGCCATGGACCTTGCAGAAGCGCGACAACACTAATGACTGCAGGCAGCTGCTGATCCCGCACGACTTAGCTGAGATCAGAGTGTTGTAAGTACAACGTCCATGACATCCGACTCCATTGCGGCCCTGTGATGTCATGGTGACTCCTGAGGTCGCCCGCAGCATCGTGACTTCACTGGACTAAGTCACTGATGGAACCAAGGGACTGACACCTTGCAACCGCCGCCGCCTCATCTCCATCACTCTGCAGTAAGGACCCGACACTACTGCACAACACCTTTGTTCCTCTGCCCTGTAGCACCAGAACCAATGCCGCCTCAGATCCAGCAATGCCTCTCTCCCCTGCACTGGCCTGTTTTCTACTTGTTTTACTAAGGTATTGTAGCTGGGGGTCCGTACGACTCCGTAAACGGCACAAGTGGCATCACATTTTATGAAGCGACTCCATCTCGATGCCACTTGACATCAAATTGCAGCATTTGTGCCTCTAGGTACTATATTTGTGTTTTAAGTGCTAAAATCATATTTTTATTTGTGGATTTTTATTGTACTTAGTCTTGTTTATTTAGATAAAATATTTACTATTTTTCTAAACCTGTGTTGTGTCATTTTGTAGTGGGTCACTGTATTATCGTGTGTGTTGGTGCAAATACTTAACACATCGTCTATGAGTTAAGCCTGTCTGCTGGTGCCAAACTACCAAGTGGGTGCGTGGGGGTTAACCAGGTGTGTTTCTCCTTTGCTCCTGTGCCTGCCCTCGCATAATGCAGTCTCCAACGCCTGGTGTGTGTCTAGGGCCTGGCCTGGACAAGGCAGAATCTTGTGAACAACAGAGACTTTCCTTTTTACGTTTGCCAACTTCAAAGGCAGAAAGGGGTATAAGTAGCGGACCCAAAAGTCCGGACTTTAGATCACTTCTGGAAACAAGAGGAACCTCTGCCAAGGAGAAGAGCTGAAGAGCTGAGGATAGGTGCTGCCCCTGCCTCTGACTGTGCTTTGTTGGGCTATCCTGCCATTGCTGCTTCTTCCTGCGAAAGGGAACAAAGACTGGACTTTGTTGTGTGTTCCTGCTTGAAGAAGAATCTCCAGGGGCTTGGAGTAGAGCTTGCCTCCCGTTCTGAAGCCTCAGGGACAGCAAGGAGAAGTGCTGCTCCTGCCTGTGCTTTGTTGACTAGAGTGAGGGTCCTTGCTTGGACAGGGAATAACATGACTACCAACCCATTTCTAACAGTCTCACATAGGAATAGATACACAGTTAGTGCACTCTTGTGGAAGGGAGCAACAGGTTACAGGTACCCTCCAGAACACTGGCGTAAGCATGTGAGGCCACTCTGTACTTTCCAGTAAAGGAAGTCCTACATCCTTTAATACCTTGCTATCCCCAGCGGCGACTCATGTTAGTGCCTGCATTGGTGATAGCACTTTTTTTTTGTTTTGCAATAGGGTGCCCATTCCTTTCCTGTGCATGTACCAACAAATGAAAGTCCATTCCTTTGCAGCCCTGACTTGTGGGTCACACTATTGTAGTCAAAATATAATTGGCTACAAATATTATGTCCAACATATCATTTACAAAAAGTCATCCTGTAAGATGTAGATTTTCTATTACTAATTCCAAGACAGTGACATTTTTGTAAATGATATTTAGGATACAACGCATATTACATATTAATGTGATTAGGATATTCAGGTACAACACCATGTAGTAGCACAAGCATGTCGTGAAGCAATACCCCTGTAAATATGACAGAACCCAAAATTTGCTGTCACAACCCTGGTGTCCTCACACTCCCTCAAATGTAGCACTGTCAATGTACCCAAAGGTGGATTAGCAAACATCTTTTTTTTAATCTGGGCCTTTATCAGCCATATATGTGTTTCAGTGGCAACTAATAAGGGTGGGCATAAAAGCAAAACCCATTTGCCAGACATACGCAATGCAAATATGTTCTGAAAGCAGAGGCAGTACTGGGGGAAAGTGCAGACCAAGGAGTACAAAAGAACTAACCTTATTCATTTTCCATAAACACAAAATGGGAAAACTGTTTAAAATATTAGGCCCTGGGTTCTTCTGTTTATCTGTTTTTCATTCCTTGCCAAATGGGCAGTGCTGTACCAATGGCTGTACCAGCCCACCATTGCAAGTTTTGCAATGTCACCATTTATCTAGCGTGTGAGAGGGGGCGAAGGAGTTCTTCTCCAAATATAATGTTTCCACTTAGAGAGGCAGCAGTTTTTCAGGTTAAGGATCAACCATTTTCTCTTTGAATATGATGTAATGCTACCTAAACTGTAAAAAAGAAAGACACCATTAAAATATGTCCTTGTAACAAATGCATGGGTTTTAAAGGTGAGTCAGAACTGAGTTGGAGTGAAATACTTAGGCTCAAATTTATTAAAAGTTATCACCACCTTTGAGACATTTTTTTCACGCAAAAGCAGTGTTAAGCCACTATCATATTTAAAAAGTGCCAGTAGAGCAGTCTAGCACCACTTTTCTGTATCTAGTGCCATTTTTCAGGAGAACCACTTCATGTAGCATTGTTTATTGACAATGACGTGCAAGGTAGACGTTCCCTCCTAAAAAATGACAATGGCCCGCTTATGTCATAGTTACAAGCCAATGGAAAAAATATGCACACCTAGGATTGCCCTGAAAAAATGGTGCAAACTCCAAGTAGTGTCACAATTTTAATGCCTGGTCAGACCAGGCATTAAAATGACAACCAGCCACAACTACATAAGGAAAACACACAGAAGGAACTCTGATAAACAACTGGACAATGTGGACCTGTTACTGTTACAGCTTGGCACCTGGAGACGGTGACAGAGACGATGCCAAGCACCACCAGCACCACCGTAGCATCCTCAACCACCACCACTGCAGCCACAAAGGCAACGCAGAAGGAAGGAGAGGATATTTCACCAGTGCACATCCATCCTTGGTCTCAATGAAGAAGAGGCCATCAGACTCTTCCATCTCAAGTGGGAGTCCATCGTAAGGCTGCTCCACTACATTGCTCCCGACATCACTGCAAGAGTGGAAAGTCCTACAACCTTACCACCCATGACCAAGCTCCTGGCTGTGTTCCACATGCTAGCCTCTGGGTCATTTCAGACCACTGCAGCACAAGTGTGGGGTATCTCACAACCATCCGTTCCTGCCTTCCTTCATATGGTCCTGGATGCAGTCATTCACCTCACACCCCATAACATCCTGTTCCCCAACACCCAGCAATTGCAGCAGGTTACAAAACAAGAATTCTACCAAATTGCTGGGTTCCCGCATGTGCTGGCTGCAGTGGACTGCACACACATCCAATTTGTCCCCCCTGCTGCTAGGAAACACCTTTTTAGGAACAGGAAACACACACATGAATGTGCAGGCCATTGTGGGTCATCGCGGGATATTCACCAACATCCTCGCTAAATATCCATGCAGTGACCATGATGCCTTCATCTTCCGACACTCAATAACAAATCAACATTTCCAAGATAGATAATATGATAATGGCCTATTCTTAGGCAAGCCAGCATATACTACATAACACAGACAACACACTACACATGTGGGACAAACAATACATACACCAAACTACACACAAATGGACAGGAAAGCACATATGTTCAGAGAACAATACATATGCAACATGCATTACTCCAACTCATTCAAGGCACATCACCCTCTCATATGGCCACATGTACAAGTCCCTAGCACCACCAGGCTGTCAGTTTTACATATGCCCTGGGGGAGCAATGCCCTCTCTGCATTCAAAAGGTGGAGTCAAGACACTACACACGTTCCCATGTAGTTTGGAAAATACGGATCCTTCAGACATATAGGTTAGCTTGGAATTGGTTAGTAATGGGTTTTGCATTGGCTACGCCACCCTCTAAACACTTGCATATTGGCACTGTTTCACATGTACCATAATGTAGAAACCTGAGGCTGCAGGTATAAATAATGCCATCCTAGTGGAGGCATCACCATTTACCTATCAAGAAAAATACCTGATGCTCTCATTGTGTAGATTTTTCCCATGTGTGGTGCATACTGCATCACACATTGAAATAGGACATTGTCATAGTTGATAGATCATGTATGAAGAATGGACACCTCACACCACAGCAACAATCAAACCCATAATTCCATCATCACGCTAGCATGCTGCAAGGGTGCCTACAGTGGACTTTGTCAGCTGAACTACTGCCAGCACACTGGTAGAGGTCTAAAATGCACAATATCAAGGAAACATGGCACAATGTGGCCTGTACTGCTGATGCAGGGCTGTGCAGAAATGCCCCTTATTCTCTGTCCTGTCCCATGGGTGTCTGTAAACTTGTCACATACATGGCAATACATCCCAAACAAATATGCCACACTGTGCATATTCACTACAAACACATATTCATGCTAGCCAGGAAATTGCTACAACAACTCTTTGTGCAAGACAGGGCTTCCATGTCCAAGGGATGGGGTTCACATGCAACACACAGGGCACAAAATCCGTCTCATGGCACACACCACACAAAAATAGGTACAACCTTAGCCAACATACTCGTCTAAAGTAATGGACTAACAGACAAATATATACAACATCACACATACAATTCATGGGTAAAGTGTCATGCCATAAAATATCATACATTCACCATGCCCCTAAGGCACAACCCATTATTGGAAAGTACACCACCACACACCAATACAACCATGCATGCAAACAGGAACATACAAAATGCCAGATGCAAGTCAGAGTCACTAATCCAATTAAAACAAAACATTGCCTGGCCATTTAGCAATAAGCACAAATGTGTGTCTGACACTGTTTCTCCCATTCCATTGCAGTAGACCAAGGTTACGGCATCCAGCCATCGGTCATGCCCCCATATGGAAACCCACATACAGATGCTGAGAAGGCTTAAAATGAATCACAGAAGAGGACCAGGAATGTGGTGGATGGAACATTTGGCATGCAGAAGTTCAAGTTCAAGTGCCTAGGTCTACCTGGAGGAAGTCTATTATATGCACAGCCCTTTGTGTGCATAATAATACTAGTATGTGCAATGTTGCACAACATCTGTATAGACACCAATATCCCCTTGGATGAACAGGTAGAGGACCCCAGAAAGGAGAATGAGGGCAATGATGCTCAATAGAAGGATGGGACAACAAAACTCTGCCGCTGGAGCACGCAGAAGGGACAATATTGTGAACAACTTCTTCACTTGGAGACTGTACTCCAATCGTCAATGAGCTAATATATGGCATGGAGCACTTCTTTTCACCTTCATATACCTTATCAACTTACCCACATCTTGGAAAGCATGGCTGGACCATAAAAGATGTAACTAAATTATGAACACACTCTAGAACAAGAACCATACTACACACACTGCACTAATACATGAATGTGTTGGTGAAATGTTGGCATAGCCCATTGCATGAATAAATTACATTGCCACACCCATACCACACAGTGTGTTTGGTTGACATTTGACAGCAGCAACCCAGGAAAAACATGTGAAGGCTGCTTTTCAGATGTTTGGCCTAGGTAGGACTAGAGTAGACAGTACGTAGAACAGTAGGTCTGTGTCTGCAATGTATGAAATTAATGTCTGAATGTCACAATCACAGGTGACAACTTAAAAACTACCCTTCAGTGGCACTCACATGTATGTCTAATAGAAAGTTAAATACAGAGGACAGAACACCTGAATGTCTAGGTCTGTCAGACTCTATCACGTTTGCATTGTACATTCATGTCAAGCAATGTCAAAACAAGTCACAAGGCCTTGGTAAACTGTACACATGATGAAGGACACAGACAGGTTGAAACTTCCATGTTCTACTTATAGTTGTCAAGAATATTCACACAATCAAAATAGACTCATAGTGAATGCGACAAAGGTTGTGGAATGCAGCTGTGTGTGAGTGCTCATGACAAATGAAGAAATGGGGAAGGACAGCTGAGACACTCCTTTACTTAACTTTGACATCGAATATGTGCAGGTGACTCAGACAGTACACACGTGTTGTGGCTGGTGTTCAGTGAGGTGTGGGGGTCAGTCATCTCATCTTGCAGACACAGGAAATGTTACAGCAAATATTGCTTAGCCTGCAGAAGAAGCAATGTCCATTATCAAAGTTGACAAGTATGACTGACTATGACGTGCATGAATTAAGGGACAGTGAGGATCAGGAAGATGTGCACTAAGGGAGATCTGCAGAAAGTGTGCCAGCAGCGTTGACTTACAAGCATACATCACACATCCTGCCTTCAATGTGTGTGAATGATCACACATTGTCAAATACTCAAAGTACTAAACAAAAATGTTGCCATGTAACACCAGACATATTTTCACACACATTGTGTGGGACAGTACATTTCCCAGTCACATTGCCAACAACTACAACTGTGTGGTAGGCCAGTACAAACAAGTGTGACAGAAGCAAGTGGCAAATTACACTATCTGTACCATGCGCCTATAGATATGATTCACTATCTACCAATGACCTAACAATGCATTTGAGGAACAAATCTCACATATGTAGACATAGTCATGTCAATCCCAAGTAAATGATGATACAAGTCAAACACAAACAACATGTAAGTCTATAGTACATAATAGGGCAAGGCTGACATCAAAAACCTAAATGTCACAGAAACATAGTTGGGCATGGGATTACTATTGTGCTGTTGGGTGTCTGCTGTTGACTGTGCACTGCAGTATTGAATTTATACTTGAGGAAGCCACCCTCCTTTATCCCAGAGGGGGCTACTTCCAGTCTCGACACAGTCTGGGATCTGCCACATGTGCACAGTGTACTGTGCTAAAAGGGCCACAGTCAACTCACGTGCACACCAGTAACAACACGGTTGTGTGGGCATACAAAGTGCCACTGGAGCACTGATGATTAGCCTGCCATCACTGTCTGAGAGCAGCTCTGCCATACAGAGTGTGCGCTAAAAGGGAAATATGCAAAACAAAAGGGTGAGTAATTGTTCAGTCAAATTGTATTAACTAACTAAATTCTCATTAGAATTTATCCCACATGTCCCACCTAGGTGGTCCAGGCTTGGTGTGGCCTATACCATTGCGTATGGAAAAATGAGATCATTCACAATATGGCATGGTATCTGTTAAAAATTAAAATTCCAAGCATATAAGTACAGTACACATGTGTTAAAGTATGGGAAGCTGTTAAACATTGATATGAGCACACAGCTTTGCTACGATGGTGCAAAATTATCCATGATGCAATTGAAGATTTGTAGCAGTCACAGTCCTAAACGTACCACTGTAGTATGCATTACTTATCACACATGAAAAATACTTTTCCCTCACTACCATATCACATACATTTCAACCATGATATATGTCAGTTCACCATATCCAAGATATTGGATGAATGGGGAACTGTATGTCACACATGTTGCTTACCATCATGATGTCTGGCCCTAGGGACATACCAGTTTTGTCACACACTTGCACTTACATAGTTCTGGGCTGGCGGATCAGAAACCCACCACCATCCCTAGGTAAACATTTGTCAAGTGTATCATGTGCATGAACATGTTTCGTACACAGGCCAGCTATCATATGGGGTGTGGTGAAACAAACTGTGGAAATTAGACCAACAATAAGAGATCCATCACATATGTGCACTCACAGTACACACATTGTACACATGTAAAAACATGAATGTGGGAAAATGTGTCATACACATGCACATTTGCAACCACTATCAGTCCTCCAATGCATCCCACATAGTTACATACATTTGGAAACATCTTTCAGTATTTCCGGTATAAAAAAATTACAACACATACATTCATGTGTATCTATTGTGCTCAATTTGAAAGATGCATGGCATCTATGTGTGAAATTTGATACTGAGTGCCCTGTCAGCCTTCCCTCTAAAAATCCACGCATGCCCATCATGTTTCAAAAGAATTGACACATATGGTCATTTGAAACCTTCGGGTATGCATAAATTGATGTATGGCACCTGCACGTCTAAACTAAAATGTAATGCCGTGTAAGCCATCCTTCAAAAAGTGACGTATGGCCATCATGCATCAAAAAAAGATGCATGTCACAAAAACGTGACACATACACCCAGGAAGTGATGTAATACAACTTCCTTGCGCCACACATTGAAACATGGACTTACTTTCACTTTCCCTTTACTGTCTTTGTGTCTGTGCTTGGGAGAGATTGTGTGGTGCTTGTGCTGGTGTGAGGAGTGTTAAGATTTGAGCCTTACATGCTATCTGTGTTTTGTCACTAAAGTCTATTTTGTTGTTTTCTTGTCATTTTGTGCTGTCATTGTTTGAGTATTGTCAGGTGTTTGTCTTTGGTGTAAATAAGTTTGTTGGGGTTAGGTTGAGATTTTTTATTTTTTTTGTGGGTGTTAGGTTTGCACTGGATCGGTTGTGCAACATGTCAGAGAAGGGAAGGGCCAGGAGAATGACAGCAGATGAGCTGGGAGGGATCATATGGCTGGTCTGCCACTACCTCCCAAACATGGTATGCATGGGTGGCCGGTCATAATGGGCTACAAAATGGAGGCACAGAAGGTGCAGTGGGCCATGGTTCTGTTCCAGCTATCACGTATCTTCTCAGTCCAGCGGACTGACCACTACCTGAAGCATTGGTGGGCAGATCTGATCTCCCGGGAAACAGGACCTCCTGGATCACCTGCGAATTGAAGTCAGCGGAACTGTTGGTAAGTATTCCTTAAATGTTGCTGAATCTTTTTTGCATTTGCATGACTTTAGGAGATAGGGGTTACTTTACCATGTCACGAGAAAGGCCAGGACTGCAAGTAGTGTGTCTGTGCCAACCTGCATCCATGAGAAGAGCAGAAATGCACCGTCAAGCTGACAATTAGCACATTCTGGTCTTTGTACCCTGTGTTTCCCTGAATAATTTGAAGAGCACCAAAAAAAATGCACATGTGTCATGGTGCCAGGGTACATGTTTACCAGGCACTAACGTCCATGTCCATAAGGGGCTTGACCACTCTTGTATTTTGCATAGCCGTGTTAATGTGATGACACATTAGTATAGAAGTCATGGATGCATGTGCTCCTTGAGTCATGTGTGTGCAGAGTGATATAACAATGTGCTATGCTTCTGAAAATTGTCAGTTGACTGTCCTCTGCAAAATGTTACTTATGTAGTTGAGACATGTACATAAGAGTCAAGCCCATATATGTACGTGCTTACATGGCCTAACAATGTCTATCAAATTGATATGTTATAGGGGGGCACTTGGTCATTCCCTAACCTGACTCATCTAAGTTAATCAGCTAAACAATGCGGAATGTGTGACATTTATCCATGGTGTTCTTTGTTCAATATTCACAGACCTATGTTTCATGTCATGTCTAGCAGATAGACCTCCCCCTACACCATTGGTGAGGTTGCAAGATTTATGGAAACTGATGCTGCCTGTAAGTGTTACCTTGTATGTCTAATGTCTAGTACAAGAGTTGTGTGTGAGGTTGGATAATGTGTGCAATGCCATGCTAAAATAGCATGTGCAGCAATTAGGCCATCATTATCCATCCTTGACAGTAGGTCTGATGTCATGTTGAGGATGTAGAGTATGACACATTCATGCACTGGTGGCAACGTGTGCCGCTAGGGCCTTGTGATTTTTGGAAAAGGTATATATGCGCACAAACACAGTATTGTCATTCAAGACATGTGGCAGAAGTGCTGGGCTAAAAAAAGGTATAGATGTTGACAAAATATTGGTCAGAGCACATGGTACTGCAGTATGAGCCACATGTAGCACACAGTAACTCTGGGCATGTTACGATTAAGGACCATGGGAAGAGGTCACTAAAGGGCTTATCAATTAGTCACTTGAGATGCTGGTGCTTCACTTCTCTTTAGTAAAAAATGTGATGCACCGGACACCCAAGGAGCTTTTTGAGAATAGTTAGTTGAGTTCACATTGAAGTTGCATCCCTTGTTCTGATGAGTGTGGTACATTTCTACAGATCAAAGCAAAAAGATGAATACAGAGGGACATACATGAGCTATCCTGCATGATGAGTGAGACCGAGCATGGTCACATGTCTGGTGTATGGGATGTGCATGGTAACTGTTTACCTGGTACTTAGGAGATGCTACAAGCTTGTGGATCAATAATGTTCAGCATTGATTAGCCTTCATACCATGGATAAGAACAATATGTTGAAGATGGTTGTGATGCTGATTTGTATCAACTTTGGCCTTGATGATGTTTAGTGAGTTGTGATGGACAACGTACATTATCTGGTGATGCTGTTTCCATTGAATGCTTGTTCTTCCTCTGCCCAACGCAGATTTTGATGACATGTTTCCTTCATGTTTTTGTGGCCACAATGAATCTAGCACAGAAGCTTGCTTTTGAAAAAAGAGCTGAAGAGTACAGGCACATCCGTGCTGTTGAGAAATGGTACCGCAGGATGGCCAGAAGGTATCAGAGTGAGAAAGCATCAGAGTCCAAGTGGGCATTTCCTCATGGAAGACCCACCAAACAGGCTGCAACCAGCATCCACACAAGTGGCAAGTCAAAGCAGAAGATCAGGGGTGGCTCTGCAGGTTCCGTCCCCACAACATTTACAGGCCCTACTCCAGTACCGTCATGTCCCCAGCCAAGATCTGCGATCAAAGCTCCTATTATTTGAACAGGAAATGCTCATGGATATGACATACCTAAAGTTGAGGTTGGACAAATTGGAGGCAAAGACTGATAAGATGTATAAGTTGCTGCAGTACATCAAGAAGAAGGTCAAGACACACAGATTTTTGATCCCTACTTGTCTTCATTCTCTTCTATTCTCCTAGTTTTGGCAGCTTTTTTTTTTAATATTAAGTCTTAGATAGGTTGGCATAGGTTAGTCAGCGTAGTGTAGGTTAGTTTTAGGAAATAGTTTGTATAGCTATGGGGTGGGTATTTGTGTTTTTACTGTTTGGGGGTTTCATGGGGGGGTTTGTTCTTGGGTATATTTCTAAAAATTATATATTTTTTTCAAAAAATATATATTTGTTTAGGTTTAGTTAGTCAATGTTTAGCTGTAGTTACTGTTGTCCTTGTCGAATGATGTCTCTTAAGGGGGGTGGGGTCAATGTCTATTGTGTGGCATTACATGTATAGGATACGTTAAGTTAGTTGTAGGGATAAGTTTTGATTAGATAGAGTATGTTAGGTTAGTGTAGGTCAGCATGTAGTTTGGCAAAGTGTTGGGTAAAAATGTTTTGAAATCAATAGATCTTGCTTTTTGCTACAATATTGTCTCCATAATGATTAATTATTTGAGTGGTATCATGTCTGCACAGCTCCGTTTAGACAAATGCCTTTGGGTGTGCATCCAGTAGTGATTTGCATGTGTGCCTGTGTATCTCCTATGGCTAAGTACCTGTCATATTTGCAGTGGCATAATATGAATTAATTAATACAATATTCAGCACTTTACGTGAAACTCTGATTGTGCATGGATACACATCCCAAAACAGGCTATCTGACACCATCAATTTGTGTTGGTAAATAATGTGACATTCATTGGTTAAAAGGTCTGAACATTGCACTCCACCTCTATTGGGAAATCCATACTGGCACACTCGTGGCTGCCCCTCACTCTTACATATGCCTAATTTGATTGTCACATCAATGTTTTACTTGTGCAGGTTTTTCCTGACACATGTGTTCTACATCATACAAGCCAACACAAAACCTGCCTGCTACCTGTTTAATTACATGCTTGGAAGACAAGGAACTTTTGTGCCAGTCCATAATGCTATCAGTCACCTTAATCATGTTTCAGTCAATGTGTGTGGCCTGGTGTCTGACACAAAGCCACGCATTTCCTTTTGTTAAGTACTCAGTGGCATATTTAAGAGCCCCTCACACTATTCCAACTCCACATTAGCGTCATTTTAATGTGTCATTAGAAGGACAAAAATGCCGTGTCATCTTTTCAAAGTGGTGCAACCCCTCTGAGAACGGTGAATGCGCCAGTGGTGACCAGAACTCTGATGGGGATATTTACCCGTCTGGGATTCCCAAAGTAGATTCTGTCTGACAGAGGTACAAACTTCAAGTCTGCATACATTAAGTCCATGTGGGAAGCGTGTGGGGTGACCTACAAGTCCTCCACACCCTATCATCCTCAATCCAATGGTCTTTTGGAGAGATTCAACAAGATCTTGAAAGGCATGATCATAGGCTTCCCTGAGGCCATGAGGCGTAAGTGGGACGTCCTTTGCCATGCCTTCTCTTTGCTTACAGAGAGGTGCTCAGAAGGGGGTAGGGTTCAGTCCCTTTGAATTTCTCTATGGGTACCCTGTCAGGGGACTCTTAAGAACTGTGAAAGAGAGGTGGAAGAAAGCTCCCAAGGCACATCCTCGGGATGTGGTTAGCTACATGCTAGCCCTCTTCAACCAGATGCAGCCCTTCTGGAAAAAGGCCAAGAGCAACCTTGAGGCCAGTCAAGAGGTATTGAAATGCAGGGACGACCAGAAGGCCACCCTGATAGAGTTTCAGCCTGGAGACAGCGTTTGGGTAATGGAACCAGTAGAGCTCTCCAGGACCACTGGACTGGCACATTTGAGGTCAGGGCATAAGGGGGAGGCCACTTACTTAGTGGACCTCCATTCCACTAGGAACCCCCTAAGGGTGCTCCATGTAAACCGACTGAAGCCTCCTTTTGAGAGGATTGAGGTCAACATGATTCTGGTGACAGATGAGGGTGTGGAGGAGAGTGAACCTCACCCCGACCTCCTCTCTGCCAAGGAAGTTGATGGGTCAGTGGAGGGTGTCAATCTCTCTGACTACCTGACCCTGGATCAGCGAGGGGGCTGCTACCAGTTACTCCTTCCTGTTTTCCTTCACCCCTGGACTCATACACTTGTGTGTCTATGATGTTGACAGACAAGACAGTCCCCCTGTAAAGACCAGCCTCAAGGAGGAAGTTGGCAAGATTCTGGCTCTGGGGGTGATTGAGAAGTCCAGCAGTCCCTGGTCCAGCCCTGTGGTGCTGGTTCCCAAGGCTGCTGCACCCAGAGGTAAGCCAGAACTTGGTTTGTATGGACTACTGGGGTCTCAATTCTGTCACACCCCATCCCCTAAGCTGATGCGCTCATAGACAGGCTAGGCACAAATTCCTCAGGACTTTTGATCTCACATCAGCGTACTGGCAGATCGCCTTGACTGAAGGGGCTAAAGAGAGATCTGCTTTTTCTGCTCCTGAGGGACATTACCAGTTCAGAGTGATGCCCTTTGGATTGAAAAATGCCCCAGCTGCCTTCCAACGGTTGGCTAATGGGGTCCTAGCTGGTAAGGATGTGTTCTGTGCTGCGTACCTAGACGACATTGCTGTCTACAGTTCCAGCTGGGAGGAACACCTGCTCCACCTCCAAGAGGTGCTCCAGGTCCTGAAACAGGCAGGCATGACAAACAAGGCCAGTAAGTGTCAGATCGGGCAGGGTTCTGTGGTGTACTTGGGACACCTAGGAGGCGGTGGCTAGGTGCAGCCCCTCCAGGTCCAGATTGAGACAATAACAGCCTTGCAACCACCCAGAACCCAAACAGTAATGAGAGGCTTTGAAGGCCGCATTGGATACTATTGTAGATTTGTTAAGGGTTGTGGCACCATAGTGGCCCATTACCAGAACTTACTTCCAAAAAGCAACCTAGTTTAGTGAATTGGACAGAGGCTTGTCAGAAAGCCTTTGACTCTCTAAAGGAAGCCATGGGCATGGCACCCATGCTCAGGGCCCCTGACTACTCCAAGAAGTTAATTCTGCAGACAGACGCTTCAGAGCATGGCATAGGGGTGGTTCTAGCACAGCTGAATGAGGAGGGCCTAGACCATTGAGCAGCTTTATTAGCAGAAGGCTATTACCACAGAAACAGAGGTAGAGTGCCATAGAAAAAGAAGCATTTGCTCTGGTCTGGGAACGGAAGAAGCTGAGTCCCTACCTGTTTGGGACTCACTTCCGGGTTCAGACAGACCTCAGGGCCCTCAGATGGCTCATGCAGATGAAGGGTGAAAATCCTAAACTCTTGAGGTGGTGAATTTCCCTACAGGGGATGGACTTTAAGGTGTAACATCACCCGGGAACTGACCACATCAGTGCTGATGGTCTCTCCAGATACTTCCACCTTAGCAAAGAGAGATTCCAAGGGTTTGGGTAGCTCTCCTCACTTTCAGCTGGGGGGGACACATGTTAGACCTGACAGCCTTAGGGTGGTCATCCCTCAACTTTTTGCCTGCCTCCCTCCACTTTTCTAAAACTGCTTTTGCTGGTTTTAGGACTCTACGCACTTTACCACTGCTAACCATTGCTAAAGTGTACATGCTCTCTCCCTTAAACAAGGTAACATTGGTTCATTCCCAATTGGCATATTTGATTTACTTGTAAATCCCTAGTAAGATGCACTACATGTGACTAGGGTCTGTAAATTGAATGCTACTAGTGGGCTTGTAGCACTGGCTGTGCCACCCACATAAGTAGCCCCTTAACCATGTCCCAGGCCTGCCATTGCAAGGCCTGTGTGCAGTTTCACTGCCACTTCAACTTGACAGTTAGAAATACTTGCCAAGCCTTAAACACCAATTTTTCTATATATAAGTCACCCCAGGTAACCCATAGGGCAGGGTGCTATGTAGGTAAAAGGCAGGACAGGTACATGTGTGTTTTATCTGTCCTGGTAGTGGAAAACTCCTACATTCATTTTCCACTACTGTGAGGCCTGATCCTTTCATGGGATAGCTTTTGGGATATCCTCATATACTGTTTGAGTGGTAGAGTCTGACCAGAAAGGGGTAATCAGGTCATATTTAGTATGGCCAGAATGGTAGTACAAAATCCTGCTTATTGGTGAGGTTGGATTTGATATTACTATTTTAGAAATGCCACCTTTAGAAAGGGAGCATTTCTCTGCACTTAAAATCCATCTGTGCCTTACAGCTAGTCTCCAATTAACGTGTGGCCTGGCCTGGTTGACAACTTCCTTGTGCATTTCACCCAGACAACCACAAACACAGGATACTCAGTCACACCTGCACTCATCTGCATACTGAAGGGGTCTTCCTGGGCTGGAAGGGTGGAGAGCCTGACACCTACATTTCAAAGGCTAGTGGCAGGCCCTCAGACAATGGACTGCCAAATCCCCTACTGGGACCCTGGCAGACAGATCTGTACTGAAAAGGGAACTTGTGCACTTTCAAAAGCATTCTTTGGAGCATTTTTGGGTATATAAACTGAGTCCCTGACCCCACCAACTCAGACACTTCTGAACCTTAACCTGCAGCCTGTCAAGAGGAACTGCCTGGCTGCCCAAAGGACTCATCTGGACTGCTTTGCTGAGAAGGACTGCTGCCCTGCTGTTGTCCTGCTGCTTTGCTGCCCTCTGACTCTGCTGAGAAGTGCTCTCCAAGGACTTGGATTGAACTTTCCTCCTGTTTTCTGAAGTCTGGGGGCCAAAAAGACTTGGGGGCTGATTCTAACCTTGGCGGACGGCGGAGGCCGTCCGCCAAGGTTCCGCCGTCAGAACACCGCACCGCGGTCAAAAGACCGCAGCAGTGATTCTGAGATTTGCCCTGGGCTGGCGGGCGGCCGCCAAAAGGCCGCCCGCCAGCCCAGGGCAAATCAACCTTCCCACTAGGATGCCGGCTCAGAATTGAGCCGGCGGAGTGGGAAGGTGCGACGGGTGCAGTTGCACCCGTCGCGTATTTCAGTGTCTGCTAGGCAGACACTGAAATACTTTGTGGGGCCCTCTTACGGGGGCCCCTGCCATGCTCATGCCAGTGGCATGGGCACGGCAGGGGGCCCCAGTGGCCCCGCGGCACCCCCTACCGCCATCCTGTTCCTGGCGGGCGAACCGCCAGGAACAGGATGGCGGTAGGGGGTGTCAGAATCCCCCATGGCGGCGCAGCAAGCTGCGCCGCCATGGGGGATTCTAAGGGCAGCGGTAAACCGGCGGGAGACCGCCGGTTTACCCTTTCTGGCCGCGGCTGAACCGCCGCGGTCAGAATGCCCTGCGGGGCACCGCCGGCCTGTCGGCGGTGCTCCCGCCGACCCTGGCCAGAATGACCCCCTTGATCTCTTCAGGAAACTCCTTGTGCACCGAAAATCACTGCACAGCCAGCCGGAAACGATGCACAGCTGTTTTGTGTCTGAGAAATTGCTGCACAGCGGAGCCGGAATGACACAGCCTGACTTTCTGAATAAAGAATCGATGCAGAGCCTGCCTTGCGGCTGGAAATTCAACAGACAGCCTACTGGATTGATGCACAGCTGAATGGGAATGACGCAGCCTGACTTCCCGAATGAAGAATCAACACAGAGATACTGTCCATGTGCCACAGACTGTAGCTACCAGTTATTTTTATGGGTGAATGATGTTCCTTTCACATCTTCATCCCCTGAAGACAGGGGTGGTGCTGGTGTTGAAGGTGACTGGGCACACACACATCAGAGGATAGAGATGTGGAATCAAAGGCCCTTAACCTGTGGGAAAATGAGAGGCATCACTGCAGCAAGGAGGAACTGATGGTTTCTTAAGACAGCAGCTAGATCACGGTGGTAGGCAGCCAGGTTGTCACTGAGGAAGGCCAGCATCCACTGCATGGACTCCAGGACATTTTGGAAAGCCCCCAGCCTTTTGTCAATCATGCTGGTGCCACTTTGGGAGGGCAGTTGATCAAGGCACTGCTTCAGGACACCAGCTATGTCAGCCAGGGACTGCTGGAGTCCACATAGCAGAGAGTGGGTGTCTCAAATGGCAGAAGAATTGTCCTTATTTGGACTCATCCCCCTCCGGACTCCCTCTGGGCTGCCTGCCATGGTCTCCATCCCCACCCGCACCTGCTGTGCCACCCAATGTCTGGGTCCTCAGAGTCCAGGGTTGTGGCTATACTGGTCGCTTTTGGGTGTTGGTTGATTGGTGGTTCATGTGGAGACCCCACAATGCTGTATTTCATCCCTGCAACTGGAGATGGTGTCTGGATGGCACATAGGACATCCTGGAGAGTGTCAGCATTGATGATCTGCAGCTGGTCATCCAAATCCTCAGAGAAAACCAGTTAAAGCATCATCTTCTGCAATGGGATAGTGAAATGTCAATCTTGGACTGTAGTGGCTGTTAACATGAGTCATCATGTTCTTGATACTGGTGCCTTAGTGCCATGGCGCAGACCACACACCAAGGCACTCATTGTTGGGCCACCAGTGGCACACTGTGCCACCTGAGCAACATTTTGATTTACTCACCATTGGCACAATCTGCCAGTCCACATTTCCCAGTCCATTACACCCACTTTCCATGCCTATCATTGCCTAGTATTTATGTGCCCCCTCACACCTGACACTGCATGTAGTTGACATTCCATGTGTATTGTTGGGCGTCTTCCAATGCAACACATGTGTAACCCACCCAGCTTCTGATCCCTTCCAAATTTGTCACATCTGGGTTTGCTTCAGTCTTGTCCAAAAAATTCAGGGTGGTGTTGGAGTGACAAGTGGGTGTGTGAGAACTTTGTGTGTGCTATGGATTCAGTTGTTCAATGTGTGCTGCATTGTGCATCTCAAATAGGTTAAAAGTTATGTGTATATGGTGCATTGATATAGAGGCACCACTTTCCTTGCTCCCCCTTTGCCCCAGCTTATGACACCATGGAAGCACCTTATTTCCATTACTGTTCACCATGGTGAACATTTCCACAAAAGCCTCATGAATTATGGCACTACTGTGGTGCTGTACTGCATTGGCAACATAACTGATGGCAATAGTGCAGCAAAGCACAGTGAAGTCCATTAATTACAATGAGTGTGTCACTTTAACATCTGCCTTTGGCTGGTCTTACTAATGACATTAATAGCACAGTGAAATATTTCTGAACTTACTGCCTCATTTGTGTTGCCCTCCCTGTGGAAGGCCTGTCCCCCTTGCATACATCATATCTGGCACAGGTACATTGTGGTGCAAGGATTTAAAAAGTGGAGCTATGCATGCATTGTGCAGCTTTGTTAATGTGGCAAAAGGGGAATGGGCAGCTTCAGGTCACGTCGGCATTAATCAATAGGATGATAATGTTGCACTAAGGCATTGTAAGTAAGGCCCCTAGTGCAACGGTGAGTCCCCTTGTAGCTGGTGTTATTCTGGAAGGAGTCCCTTTGAGCACAACACCAACCATTCCCACTACACAGGAAAACTTGCAGCATTGTGATACCAGTATCACTTGTACAGCAGCATAGATGATTATCACATACATGCCTCATATGTTGTGTCTGATCATATTTGTGCCTATTCCCAATGGTACTTGGAGGCGTATTCCACTTCTTGTTAGCCTACCCTGTGCAACAGGCCTTGTACATGTTGCCCAATGAGTGTTACACATGGGCAGAATGGTACAGTTGCAACAGTGAAGATAGCGATGGAAGTTGAGAAATTGTTGGTGCATATAGGGGAAAATGTGTGACCACGTTACAAGTGTTTGGCCATTATTGTGCTCCCATGCAACCCTTTTGCGTGCATATTATGTGTCCTCTGTGTCTCCCCCTTCTGCCATTTGTTAGTTACAAGATTGACCCCCACTGCAACTTACCCTGAATTTGTGGTAGTTCTTGAAAAGCTGCACTGTCCTGCGGTGACCACCTCCAGTGACCACCTCCTCCGGGATGACTGCTGCCACTATCTCCTCCAGCTCATCCAGCTGCTCCTGGGGTGCTGGACTTCCACCTCTAGCCTGCAGAACTGCCATTCGGTTGCTGCCCAGTTTCTCTTTAGTTCTAAGCTTGCAATCGGGCCAGCGTTTCTTGCAATTGGTCACAGTCCTCCTCACCACTTCCACACTGACTTAATCTACTGTTGACTGCCATATGGCCTCCTTCCTACCTATTGGCAATTTGGGGATGACAAATAGCTGGTGTTGGTGCTCCATCACCTTTATGACCAAGATGTTATTCTCCTCCTCACTGAAACACCACTACCTCTTCCCTTTACCCTTCTCCTGTGAGACTGTCAATCCATCCTGGCTTGTACTGGGCCGAATGGGGTCTCTATGGAGTCTCTCCTGTCATGCATTCTCTATCTTGGGTGTTCGTGGCTTCTGTTTGACATTTTCGTGGGCATTTATTTGACTCTATTTAAGCAAAAATGGCGCAAGCACGATAAGTGTCAAATAATGTGTCACAAATCATTAGCATAATTTTTCTTTATGACCTGTCACAAAGGTTAGGATAATTTTTTTATGCTAGCCTTTCCTTAGCGCCATTTCAGAAATATGGCGGTAAGGAAAGTCGTTATGCGACGTTAAAATGTTTGATGCACAACTGTGCATTTTTCTTAAACTTAGGCCTTATTGTTTCAAACCTTTGTGCTATAACTGTGTGATCAGATTTACTCAATTGTGTGTCATATTTGCATTTTCTCTGTAGGTATATCCTCGTGTGGAAGTGCAAATAACTGTCACATCAATCATACCTGTCATCACATTGAAAACGAACTAGGAAAGCGAATGTGTTTCAGCACTGTCAGATGGCAAATGTTAGTCTAACATGCAATTTGATAAACACGACTATGTGAAAAGAAAGTAATGCACACGAATAAAAATATAAAACAATAATGTGACAAATGGGTAAAAGGAAATGTTCTAGCCGGACAAGACAATAGAGCATAAAACACTATATATTCATCAGGAAACATCATTCCGGGTTGTGCATTAAGTGAAATAAAAACATCAGTAGCCTCTTTTCACTTTTGCACTAATAAACATTCATTTAGATATCTTTGTACAATGTAAAGGTCAATTGAAGTTTATTACCAGAATATAGCACAATTAACCAGGAAAAACACGTTTCACTCCTTGGAGTTGCAGATTGCGTGTAATAGTTTCTTTACACAAGGGTAACAAATTCTCCCTAACTCGGTCTCTTCTGTGTGATTTTACCACACTGCACGAATTTAGCCCTGATTTATACTTTTTGCACTAACGCAGTTTTGCACCAAAAAGTTTAGCACCGACTCGCACCATGTCTGTGCACCAGCCGGGCACCATATTTATGGAATGGTGCAAGCTGGAGCAAAGAGTAGGCTAGCGTAAAAAAAAATGATGTTAGTCGGGTGCGGCTGGCAGTATGGAAGAAGGGGGTTTTGGACCAAAAAATGACGTTAGGCAGGTTAGTGTAAAAAGAAATGACACTAACCTGCCTATAGTAATTTTATGATGCAAAACCATCCATAACACATGCTCCTGTCTTAGAAAAGACAGGAATCATGCCCACCACCCCAATGGCCAGCACAGGGAAACAGGGTCCCCTGGGTATGGCCATTGCACCCTCAATGGCACTTAAAAAAATATAATATTACTTACCTGTACTTACCTGGGATGGAGTCCCCCATCCTCCCCTGTCCCTCTGGTGTGGGTGGGGGTGTCCAGGAGACCTAGGGAGGGCACCTGTGGGTTTATTCCATGGTATTCCACCATGGAAATAGGCCCACAAGTCCCCTAATGCCTGCCCTGACCCAGGCATAAACAAATGGTGCAAAGCAAGCTTTGCACTATTTTTTGACCCCTCCCGTGCATGATTTTAGCACGAGGGGATAAATATGGCACTATGGCCTTAGAGTCATTTTTTGCATGGGAACTCCTACTTTGCATCTCATTGACGCTGTTGGAAAATGGGTTATTGGTAGGGCAGGTAGGTACCTACACCTAGCAACAAGCCACAAACCTCCACATAAGTACAGTTAGGTCTCAGTAAATTAATCCCAGCTCTACCCTTGGTAGCTTGGCATCGAGCGTCAAGGCTTAACTTAGGAGACAAAGTGTAAAGCATTCAGATATCACAAAACAGTAATTAAATAAAACACAGGAAACAGTTTAAAAATCCAAAACCAATTTATAAAAATAGCTTATATTTTTATCTTTAAAATGACACAAAAACGATTAAAATCGGTTCAGGGGAACCGGAGATATGAATTTTTAAAGTATTATTATTTTCTAGCGCTTAGAAACAAAAAGCGCCAATCGGGTCATCTGGTTGCACCAGGACCGGGGCAAAGTCAAACTTTCAGGCCGACCGCGATGGAGCCCTGCTCGGCTACAGGGCCTCGGTTAAAAAGTTACCTTCTGACTTAGTCTTTATTTTGAAGTTTTTCTTCACCGGGACGAACCTGCCAGTTGAATCGGACCTCCTGGAGCCCTTGTCCGGATACGCGAAGTCGGTTTCCTCGGTGGTGATTTTTACCTTCGGACTTAGTCGTTTTTTCGAGATGAAAATCCTTCGACCGGGGTAAACCTGGATCTTGATCCGACGTCCATGGAGCCCTTCTCGGATACGATGGCTGGGAGGTCCCGGTCAACTTTTTACGTTCGGACTTAGTCTCTTTTTTGGATGTTTTTCTTTACCGGGACGAACCACGAAGTCAGGCCGGGTCGCGGTTGAGGCAAGCCGGCTAGAATTTCCGCGTCGGGTCGGTCACTTTATGGAGCTTTTTTTCAAAAATTCTCCAATCTTTTCCAAACTTCTGTGGCTTCACCCAGATGTTCTTTCAAGGTTCTTTTGGGGTCCACAGCTCACCCCAAGGGTCCAGAAGTTCTGTGATGGTCCTTGGGGGTGCGGACTTCAACTCCCAGAATGCACCTGGCGCAAACTCCTTTTTGGCCACTGGGCAGTGGTCAGCTGGTCGCTTTCTTCAGGAGTTGGTGCAGGGGACTCTGGTTAGCAATTTTTCACCTGTAGCAAACAGGGAGTCCCTCCTTGAACCAGTTGAAGCCAGGCAAAGTCCTTCTTGTGGTGAAGCCCAAGTGTGCAGCTGGTGCAGTCCTTCTGAGTGCAGGGTCCAGGTGCAGGCCAGGGGTCCAGCAGGGCAGTCCTTCTTCTTCTTTAGTTCCTTTCTTGTTGAATTCTGGAGGGGATCTGAGGCGTGGGTGCAGGTCTGCCAGTTTTATCCTTGCTCCTGGGTGAAAAGCAGGGGGGCCCTGGTTCTCCAATCAGGGACAGGGTCGTCCCCCTGTGATGACCACTTCCTGGGAAGTGTGGCAAAAATCCATCCCAGAAGGCAACAGTCTCTAAAAATCCAAAATGGATGAATCTGATTTTTGGAGGAGAGATCTGGCTGAGCCCACCCACTGGTGTGGCTAAAAATCATAAACACACCCCTCTCCTGCCCTCTCCTAATCTAATCAAGGGGGCACCTAGCTGTCTGGGGTTGCAGGATGTGGGGGTGTTGCTGGGTGCTGCAAATGTCCTTCTCTGCCTTTGAAGACCAGTTTGGCAGCCCTCCCCCTTCCTGCCTCACCATCTGCTGAGGGGAGATTCTCTCCCCCAAGCACATTCCTTTGTGTGAAGTCTGGCCACTTCACACCTCATCAAGGCAGCCTGGCAGAAGCTGCTGCAGGCTGGCCAATCAGAGCACAGCAGCAAAAACAATGCAGAGCTGAAATTGGCAACTTTTTAGGTAAAGTCTAAACTTTTTACCTGAACTAGTTATATTAAATCCAACAACTGGAAGTTGTAGGATTTATTACAACAATTAATTTGATACCAAATTCTTGGTATGCAACATTTAAGGAGACTTTAAAATTTAAAATAAAGTCTGCCCATTCTAGCCTATGAAGGCCATTTACTTCAATGAGGGAAAAACGAATTTGGCTGTTTTTACCTCACCAGGGCTTATAAATCTATTTTTATAAAGTCCCTGCTTATAGTTACATGGCACCCAGCCCTAGGGGCACATAGGGCACACCTTAGGGGTGACTTATATGTAAAAATAAGGTAGTTTAAGACTTTGGAAGTACCTTTAATTCCAAAGTCGAATTTGCATAGAACTTTAATTTAAAAGCAGCCAGCAAGGCAGGCTTGCTTTTAAAATGACACTGGGCACCTCAGCAATGCACCTAGGTGTGCACCACCTATGCTGTGGTCCCTAAACCTACATGCCCTACCATATACTAGGGACTTATAGGTAGGTTAACTTAGCCAATTATAATTAGCCTAATTTGCATATCCATTTTACACAGAGCACAGGCCCTGGGACTGGTTAGCAGTACCCAGGGCACCATCAGAGTCAGGAAAACACCAGCATAAAGTGGAAAATGGGGGCAAAAAGTTATGGGGCCTCTGCAATCAGCCCTAGTTTCTCACAGACGCAAAGTAGGTTTCCACGTCCCAAAAATGACGTTAGCTCCATTAATTTGCCACTAGATGGGTCTAGCACCTAAGTAGAAAAATGTAATTCGTTTTAATTAATTTGTGTAAAAAAAAAAAAATGAAGCTAATTTGGCACAAAACAAGTATAAATATGCCCCTTTGTCTTACATATATGCACAGACAAAATAGAGGTCACTACTGTGTAATTATAGTTAAGAGCACTTTTTTGGGTAATAACTTTGGCACCATTTGAAGAATCTATATTAAACTTTCCTAAAATAAAATTCATGTTACGCAGCTTCTTGAAAGTTCTGTAAAGATCTATAGAGCACGGGGTGAAGGAAAAAGGTAATCCCAAAGCATTGATTTGCCATGTTAATTCCCACTGGAAACGCTGCTGCCTGACTCACGAAAGTAGCTAAACTCATAACACCACATTTGGCAAAACGTTGCAACTTTACTCAGAAAGTATACTTTTTGTGATTTGGTGCAAGTCCATTCAGCTGTTTTTAAGAAATTAGCTTTTACAGAGAGGCTCAGGTTAGTCTGAAGGTGAAAAACTGAAATATTAAAAATATGGGGCCTTTTGATTGGCCATGGGAGTTTTTTATCTGCTGTTGACCATTTTAGTAAAACAGTCCTAGCAGTACCAAGCAGCAGTCATGCAGGACCAAGCAAAGTGGCTGGATGGCCACAACTGTGAAGAAAATTTGCTGCCACCGTTACAGGACTCGTGGACTCAGGCTCCATTCTTAAAAACGATTTTATAGAAAGAAGAATGAGGGCATGGTAGAGATACCCTGACTGCCAAGCAAGCACTTGTGTAGGAGGCTGACCTGGCTTTTAGTGGGTACCTGATGGTACTTACACCTTGTGCCAGGTCCAGTTATGCCTTATTAGTGGATTAGTAGTGTGCTAGTAGCTTAGGCTGATAGAGGTAGCTATAGCAGAGCAGCTTAGGCTGAACTAGGAGACATGCAAAGCTCCTACTATACCACTTATATCATGTAGGTACTATGTCATAAGAAACACAATACTCAGGGTTACTAAAAATAAAGGTACTTTATTTTAGTGACAATGTGCTAAAAATATCTCAGAGGATATACTCCCTTAGGAGGTAAGTAAAATACACAAATATACACACAACCCAAAATCAGGTAAGTAAACCAGTCAGAAAGTAGTGCAAACTCTGTAGAATACAATAGGATGCAATAGGCCTTGGGGCAACACAAACCATCGACTAAGAAAGTGGAATGCGAACCACAAATGGACCCCTAGGCTAGTGTAGTGTGTAGAGGGTCACTGGGAGTGTAAGAAAATACTAAGGGTGTCCAAGATACCCCACCCATGACTCTGGAAAGTAGGAGTAAGGTACTACTATTTCCCCAGAAATACACTAAACTCGTCATAGAGGATTTTGCAAAGACCACTACAGACTGCAAAGCACTGAAGACAGATTCCTGAACCTGAGGACCTGCAAAGGAAGGGGAACAAGTCCAAGGGTAGTGAAAGTGTCCGGGCAGGAGCCAACTAAACCCCAGATGAAGGTGCAAAATAGCTACCTCTGGATGGAAGAAGCTGAAGATTCTGCAACAACAAAAGGTGTTAGGAACTTCTCCTTCGTGCAAAAGATATCCCACTGAGTACTGGAGGATGCAAAATTGTTTTTTGGCCAAATTCCGCAAACAAGCCTTGCTAGCTGCAAGTGTTGTAGTTGAAGAAAAAGGGTGTTGCCCAGGCCCAAGAAGGACCAGGATGTCGCCACATGGGAGATGAGACAGAGGGGGCCCTCAGCAATGTAGAGAGCACACATACAAGAAGGTAGCACCCGCAGAAGTCCTTGAACACGGATTCAAGAAGACTGAGCACGGCGGTTGTCTCAACACCGCAAAAGAGGGTCCCACAAAGCCGGAGGTCAACTCAGGGAGTTGAGCAATGCATGACGGAGTGCTGGGGACCTGGGCTTGGCTGTGCACGAAGGATTCCTTGGAAATGTGCACAGGAGCCCTAGCAGCTGCAGTTCACGCAGTGCACAGGATTACTGTCTGGAGAGGGGAGGCAAGGGCTTACCTCCTCCAAATTTGGACAGTTGGACCACTGGACAGTCGCGATCACTTGGGTCCACCACCTGTGTTCCAGGGGCCATGCTCGTCAGGATGAGAGGGGTCCCAGAGTACTGGTGACGCTGAAGTTTGGTGCCTGCTGGAGCAGGGGGAAGATTCCGTCGACCCACAAGAGATTTCTTTGCGGCTTCCAGTGCAGGATGAAGGCAGGCAGCCTCCAAAGCATGCACCACCAGGAAACAGTCGAGAAGGCCGGCAGGATTAGGCGCTACAATGTCGCTGGTAGTCTTCTTGCTACTTTTTGGCAGTTTTGCAGGCGTCCTGGAGCAGTCAGCGGTCGATCCTTGGCAGAAGTCGAAGAGAGACGTGCAGAGGAACTCTGGTGAATTCTTGCAGGTCGTCATCTGAGGAAAAGCCCACTGGAGAGACCCTAAATAGCCACCAGAGGAGGATTGGCCACCTAGTCAGGTAAGCACCTATCAGGAGGGGTCTCTCAGAGGCCTCCAGAGTGCCCTCACACCTCTGGATCCAAGATGGCAGGGGTCTGGGACACACTGGAGGAGCTCTAGGCACCACCCCTGGAGTGGTGTTGGACAGGGGAGTGGTCACTCCCCTTTCCTTTGTCCAGTTTCATGCCAGAGCAGGGACTGGGGGTTCCCAGAACCGGTGTAGACTGGCTTATGCAAGGAGGGCACCATCTCTGCCCTTCAAAGCATTTCCAGAGGCTGGAAGAGGCTGCTCCTCCCCAGCCCTTAACACCTACTTCTAAAGGGAGAGGGTGTAACACCCTCTCTCAGAGGAAATTCTTTGTTCTGCCTTCCTGGGACTGGGCTGCCCAGACCCCAGGAGGGAAGAACCCTGCCTGTGGGTTGGCAGCAGTGGTAGCTGCAGAGAAAATCCCAGAGAGCTGGTTTGGCAGTACCCGGGGTCCATAGCAGAGCCCCGGGGATGCATGGGATTGGCACCCTCAATACCAGATTTGACGTGGGGGACAATTCCATGATCTTAGGCATGTTACATGGTCATATTCGGAGTTACAGTTGTGAAACCACATATAGGTATTGACCGTGTGTAATGGTGCCCCGCACTCACAAAGTCCAGGGAAATGGCCATGAACTATGTGGGGGCACCTTTGCTAGTGTAAGGGTGCCCTCACACTTAGTAACTTTGCACCTAACCTTCAGCTAGTGAAGGTTAGACATATAGGTGACTTATAAGTTACTTAAATGCAGTGGAAATGGCTGTGAAATAACATGTGCGTTATTTCACTGAGGCTGCAGTGACAGTCCTGTGTAAGATTTACCTGAGCTCCCTATGGGTGGCAAAAGAAATGCTGCAGCCCATAGGGATTGCGTGGAACCCCATTACCCTGGGTACCTAGGTACCATATACTGGGGAATTATAAGGGTGTTCCAGTTGTGATAATGTTAAAGACAGAGAGAGCAAAAGCACCAATGTTCTGGTTAGCAGAGCCGCACTGACAGTACACACATTCAGGCCTCAAACTATGAGCACTGGGGTCCTGGCTAGCAGGATCCCAGTGAGACAGGCAAAAACAAACTTACATACATGTAACAATGGGGGTAACATGCCAGGCAAGATTGTACTTTCCTACAACTTGGGGGTGGACACAAGGAATCCTACAAAGATTAAAATGTTTAAAATAATTGTGGTCACTGATGCCATGGTACATATGCTGGACCCTGCATAGCCCTCCTATGAGGTGCAGTGTGAGCTGCTGCATAAGCTCCCAACCCCATGGTACTGTGGAAATCTGAAGTTTCCACAAGGTAGCTTGCATGCTACCGCTGTGCCATGGAGTGGAAGCTTTAATGGCAGGTCAGCAGGAATACTGCGATACCCGAAAAATAATAATAATTAAAAAGAGTGATTGGTTGCTCATGGAAGCTGGCCGCCGTAAACCAGGCCTGTGGCCAAACCCCTGCTGTTCATGACCGAAGGTCACATGCAGTGGGTATACCCCTCCCCAGGCGATGTTGCGAAAACCATGGGAGTAGGAGTCTCATAATGCTTCTCGCAATACTGTGCCAGCCTCCGGGCTGGAGATTGATAGCCCATGGCGGTATGAGTGAGAAGTGGCAAGTTGGCTGCAGCCAACCCACATTCTCATAATGTGGCGGTATGTACCACCAGCCTGTTGGCTGTCCTACCGCCACATTAACACTCACCGCTAGGTTCATAATGACCCCCATAGTCATTTTGACTACCCTCCTTAGACTTTTACCCATGGGTCACTCTCACCCCTCAGTTGATAGCTCTCCATGATTTTTGGGCCCCAGATTGTTTAATAGTTTTTTTCACGCACAGGCAAACTTAATCTTACATTCTGCACATTTATTAAGCAGCCCTGCCCACTCACAAGTGGACGTCAGTCTCAAGGTTCAGATTTTCATCATCATGGTCACTCATCATAACTGTCATTGTAACCATTTTCTTTTATTTATATTGCCACCTTTCAGTGGTGGCGGTCTCTTGCACAGTTCTAGGCTCCACTTGCTACCATCATAGTTTGGGCCTCTACTGTACCTGAGCTGCAAGTGCCACACCCGTGGCAGAGTCACGCTGAATGTTTTCACGGTCACCCTCCAGATGCACTGCTCTTTGGCATCCTAGGGCCCACAAAAATAAAGAGATGACTGCATCCCCCAGCGTCCCTTGCAGCCCTTGTCCATTGCTTTTGTTGTTTGTCTCATCATTGAAACCGCATCACCTTACTGCAGTGGCTGCCTTGATCCTGAATGAATGTGTGCTATCCTCACACACCAGGGGGCTGCCACTTATAGGGCCTTTTTCATGACTTGTTTGAACTGGTAAATTGTTTAATTTTCCTTGTTTAGGTGCTTGAGTAATATGTCTTTTCCGCTGGCCGAATCCTGATGTATCCTCGTAGCAGGCAAACTAGGCATGTTTGCTGGTCTGTTATGCAGTCCAGCTGGCTTATCAAGCCCTTTCCTAGCTGATCGGTATCTGACATCTTTACCAGCATGTGGCTCTCGTACAGCCACACTTCTGCTAACGTGATTCATAACTTACATGCCTATGTTTTTGAAGGAGATGCCACCTTGCTAATTATTTATGCTCCGAAGAAGGTTACCTCAAACAACATGCAGAGCATGATGATCTCCTCCTTAAGGTTGCAAACTCAATAGGCTGCCTGCTATCCTTCTACCTTGCCTTCACTCTCCCTCGACCATTCATGGCAGCCATGATGTAGTGGCTCTTTTAGATATCCTAGCCTCCTTCCAACCTCGTGAAACTGTTGCGATGTGTGCCTGGACCCAGGATCTGCTCTTCCTGCAGTCAAATGGCCATTTAATGAACTGCTCCATCTCCCTAAGCACCTGCACTGCATCCCTCAACTTACCTACTCCCTTTATTTTGCAAAACCTGTCCAGGCATTTATGACATCTGTCTGTTTTTTTGGAGACAAGGCATTGTCAATGAGGGTGCTTAGGTCAGGTCTACAAGCGTTTATAACTCTTCGGGTGGGGTGCCATCTCCTCATCTGCATGTGGGTTCAGATCGTGGAAGTTTGCCCACTCTGATCAAGAGAGATTCTGCCACTGAGTTAACTTTGCCTGAGACATGTATCGCCTTCAGCACTATGTTACCCTACAACTGGCACCTTACTAGTCATTCAATAAAACTAGCACCTGTAGGCAATTTGGGGATCTGTCATTTATGAGCTGTACCACCCCTCTGCCATGCGACCATAGTATAGTCATCTTGTTCCTTAGCCTATCCAGCCACATGTGACTATCAGAATTAGATACATAGCTATTGTCCTCAAGAGCCCCTGTGGCTTACAGGCTGCTGCACACGATGCCTTGCGTATTATGAGAAAGCATACAAAATTTGACGGACTGAATGCTTGAATTAATCTCAACCATTGGTAATTACTCGGCCACATACTTTTGCCTAAATGATACTGGTATGTCCAGACGTAGGTCATGCGCACACTGTGTACGTCTCCCATCGGGGGTGTTCCTTTATCCTTCTTTGTCCATCTTATCAGAGGTGTGGCAGTGGCAATGTAGCATTTATTTTGCAGTTTTATATAGTGCAAACTCGGCTTTACAGTTAAGTTACACAAGGGCACATTAATTGTATTGGTAGGCACAGGGAGATTAAGGGGGTCATTATGACCCCGGCGGTAGGTAATAATGTGGCGGTGGTACGGCCAACAGGCTGGCAGTACATACCGCCACATTATGACATTAGCGGGTTGGCTGCAGCCAACCTGCCAATTTACCATACCTACTGCCATGGCGACAGCAGCCGCCGGGCCAGAAATAACAATCTCCAGCCCGAAGGCTGCTATTGTACTGCCGGTGTCATTTTGACCCTGCCTACCGCCATGGTTTCACTAAAACCATGGCGGTAGGCTCTACCAGTCACACCACGCATTCACACACTCACTAACACACGCATACTCGCATTCATTCACGCATGCATCCATTCATTCTTCAACACACATCCGTACACACATTCAATGACACGCAGACACACATTCACATTGCTATTCATACATGCATTCTCACACATGCATACACACATGCATACACCCACGCAAACAACATTACAAACACAGTCGCATTCATGCACACACTCACACATTCATGCACACAACCCCCCCCCACACACACACACACACAACACTCCCCAACCCCCTCCCCTGTCGGAAGCCCAACATACCTGCATCCAGCGGGTCTTCAGGCAGGGAACGGGACGGGGCACTGCTACCGCCAGCAGCACCTGCCAGCAGATCCCCGACAAGCCGTATTATCTGTGTACGGCTGCCGGCGGTCTACCGGCATTGTATTAACACCATCCACCAGTATGGCCACATCCGGATTTCCGCCCTTCTTGTGGCAGGAAATCCGACTGTGGTCATATTTTGGCAGACAGACGTTAGCCGCGGCGATGGTCTTTTGGCGGCCGTCGCTGCGGCAGTAGGCGGCATTTGCCGCCAATGTTGTAATTAGGGCCTAAGTGATTTGCCTAGAATCACAGGATGTTGAACGCAGGCCAAGACTCAAACCTTTCTTTGTGGCAGTGTTGCTGGCTGGTTGCTCCCACTGCAACCTGTGTTTATTGCTAATCTACCTCTTGTTGATTGGCAAGTCAAATGCAGCACTGGCCTCTGACTGGTCCAAGCCCTGCTAGACTGTTACTTTCCTTTTCACAGGCTTTCCCTGTTCTGCCACCTCCTCATTTTCTTCAGCAACCTGGGGCCAGATGTATGAAACGTTTTTGCACTCGCAAACGGTGCGAATCGCAAAAATCGGCCGTTTGGGAGTGCAAAAACGTGGTCTGCGATGCATGAAAGCCATTCGCAGGCCAAAAATAAGAAATCGCAAAAACTGCGATTTTTTGCATTGCAAACTGGTTTTGCGAGTCGCCTTTTGCGATTCTGTATTTCTAGTAGGAAATTGCGAGACGCAAATTGTGATTCGCAAAATCCAAGTCGCAAACAGATGCATCAAAAAATAGCAAAGTGCGATTTTTCGCAGAATGGCATTTTGCACATGCAAAATACCATGAACTGAAACCAGGTGGTAACCAGGTGCAACCTCTATAAAGAGGCCCAGAATGCCTCAAACTTTTTTCAACAATGGCTGCACTCTACTTCATGGCGAGAAGGATGAGGATCTTGGCAGGTTTGAGGAGAGGGAGGAGGAGACAGGAGCGCATTTTCAGAGTGCGTATTACACTTTTTGACCTGACAGAGGAGGAAATATATGAGAGGTATAGGTTGAACTCAGCCATGATACTTGATCTGATAGCTGAGCTACAACCCATACTGCAGCGCAGAACACTAAGGAGTCACAGCATACCCACCCATGTGCAGGTATTATGCTCCCTCCACCTACTCACCTCAGGGAGCTATGAATGGGTAAGAGCAGCAGCTGGAGGGGTCACACAGAGTACCCTCTCCAGATTTTTCAATGCATTCATGAACGCCATGCTGAGCAAACTACACCAGTACATCAGATTCCCTCGCACCCCATAGGAATTACAGCAGACAAAAATAGAGTTTTTTCAGACAGCACAGTTCCCCCACATCCTAGGTGCCATGGACGGCACACATGTGGCAATCTGTCCACCATCAGCCACAGAGTATGTGTACCGCAACCGGAAATACCAACATTCCATGAATATACAGGTGATATGCAATGCCTCCCACATCATTACTGATCTCGTGGCCAGGTACCCAGGGAACACACATGATTCTTACTTCTTTTGTCACAGCAGGATTCACACAAGACTGCTAGCTGGGGAGTTTGGTGAAGGATATCTACTAGGTAATGTCCCTCTGTACACTGGTGCATTGATGGCGTCCTGAATGTCAGATGGCTCAGCTACTCATCACACCCTCTGTCCCTTCCAGGAGACAGTGCATACGCAGTGCGCACCTACATGATGACGCCCCACCTCAATCCTAAAACACCATCTGAACGGAGATATAATGCAGCACACAGGGCAACCCGCAACGTGGTGGAGCGCACATTTGGACTGCTGAAGAGTCGCTTCCGGTGCCTCCACAAAAGTGGAGGGGCACTACAGTAGAGTCCAGAGACAACATGTAGAATAGTGGCTACTTTGCAATCCTGCACAATATAGCTACCACCAGGGCCATACCTGTAGAAATCAGTGATACTGAATCAGATGAGGATGACGATCCCATACCACCTCTACAGCCAGCAGACAGGACCAGTGCAGCAGAGGGAAGGCAAAGGCGTGCCGACATCACACACAACCATTTCAGACGTGAGTATTAATGACACAAATCCTCTGACAACTGTAGCTGTAGTGAAATAAATGTACGTGTGAGTAAGAAAAATACAGGTCATGTAAACGCAAACCAATGAAGAACCAGAGTTATGCACTATTACTTCATAGTGTCAACAGCAGTCCAATGGCAGCAAGAGTCATTTTTTGCGTCCACGCACACCACTCGGGTGCCCAGTTACGTCACTGGCACCTCTATTGTCACCCTCAGTGGCAGTGCTGTGCCTGGCACTGCGCCGTCTCGTGTCCGCTGCTGGTACGGCAACACTACTGAGGCTGGAACTGTCCTCAGTGTCCCCCAGTGCTAGCTCACTCGGAGTGGCTGATATTGGTTCTTGGTCCCATAGGGGGTCATTCTGACCCTGGCGGTAATTACCGCCATGGCGGAGGTCGGCGGTAGCACCGCCAACAGGCTGGCGGTGCTCCGCCGGGCATTCTGACCGCGGCGGTACAGCCGCGGCCAGAAGCGGAAAGCCGGCGGTGTACCGCCGACTTTCCGCTGCCCATGGGAATCCGCCATGGCGGCGCAGCTTGCTGCGCCGCCATGGGGATTCTGACAGCCCATACCGCCATCCTGTTCCTGGCGGTTCACCCGCCAGGAACAGGATGGCGGTATGGGCTGTCGTGGGGCCCCTGGGGGCCCCTGCAGTGCCCATGCCAATGGCATGGGCACTGCAGGGGCCCCCGTAAGAGGGCCCCACAAAGAATTTCAGTGTCTGCTTTGCAGACACTGAAATTCGCGACGGGTGCAACTGCACCCGTCGCACCTTCCCACTCCGCCGGCTCCATTCTGAGCCGGCTTCCTCGTGGGAAGGGTGTTTCCCGCTGGGCTGGCGGCGGACTTTTGGCGGTCGCCCGCCAGCCCAGTGGGAAAGCCAGAATGACCGCCGCGGTCATTTGACCGCGGAGCGGTCTTTCGGCGGGAACCGCTTGGCGGGCGGCGACCGCCGTCCGCCGCGGTCAGAATCACCCCCATAATGTGTTCGATCACATTTGTGATCTGCAAAAGTCCATTGACAATGTCCCTGCTGCTGTGTGCTGCCTCCACTTGCGCAGCCACTGCACGACGGGCAATCAGTGCTGTAGAATTTGCCATCCTGTTAGAGGAACGACAGAAGCTGCAAAACATGGTACGGAATCTGCGCTCCTGTCTGCGCTGGCTCACCCTCTCATGGCGCAGCTCCTGACAGAGTTCACGGGCAGCACTTGTAAGGTCCCTGGTGTCCTGTGATGCCTGCACCTCTCCCTCACACAGCTTTACAATGTTACTATTGAGGGAGTCAAGTTGGCGATGCAGGCCCATTAGGTTGCGGTTATGTTTGCGCAGGTTTCTGTCTAATGCAGGAATCCACTTATTTTGCAGACGCTGCTGCTGCAACATAGCAGCTTCCAGGTCACCGAATAAGGAGGGACCCTCACCTGACTCATGCTGCTGTGCCCAGGACTCTGTCGCAATCCTGCATGGTGCTGTGGTTGGATGACACCTGCCCTCCTGAATCTGGTTGCGCCTGTCTGGTGCTGATGGGGTACTTGGCCCTTCCTGCTGCTCATCGGAGTCGTTGCTGAGCTCTGGCAGTGGCAGTGCTCTGGGCCTGCATCGTACAGTCGCTATGTTGAGGGACCCACTGGTGTTCGAATCACAGATGGGTGTCTGTCTCGCCTACCCATGCAGATGCTGTGGCTGCTGGGCCTGGTCCACCTGCAACCATAATATGCAGCATGTCAGTTCTGTATGTTACATTTTTGGTTAGACAATGGCAATAAAGGTACAGGTACTGCTCTACACGGTGTTGTGTGTGTTGTGTTCCTCTGGGTGTCACTACTTAAATAAATTGTTGTGCTACTTTCAGTTCTAGGTTGTGGACTGCCACTCCCATAATGCATTGTAGTGCTGCTTCTAAGATGTGGACTGGACTACTTCTCACACTGTTTGTCATTACTTGCTAATTCCTAAGGGGCTTTTGTGCATACACATATAGGGTTACAAAACAATATTGCACTTACCTTGGCTGGTACTTGGTGTGCCGGAGGTGTCGATCTCTGTGACCCCAGTCACAGCTTCAGGGAGGAGTGTGGACTCCACTAGGTCCTCCAATGGTGTTGATGGTGCCTCTGTGGGTGGACCGCCTCCTGTACCCCTGGCCTCCGCAAGTCTCCTTGCCACCCTCTCCTTTGCACGGGACCGCAGGTCATACCACCTTTTTTTGATCTCTTCAATGGAGCACTGTGCCACTCTAATAGCGCAGATTTTGGACTGTATGTCCAGCCATAGTCTCCTCTTTTCACTCTCAGGCACCTGGAGTGAACTTTTTCCAAACAGGCGGTCATGGCTCCTCACCACCTCCTCAGTTAGTACCTCAAGCTCCTGCTCGCGAAATTTCAGCTTGCGCTTCCTTTCACCCTTCTCCTGTGCTTGGCCTGGGGTATCCATCCTTGCTCAGGTGTTCTTGCTCCTTCTGAGTGCTGCTCTGTGTGGCTGGGCTGCTCTCTATCAGGATGCTGGTTTGGGTGTGGCACCTGAAACTGCCTGGGATGACTCATTTCCTGCTGGTGATGTCATCAGGCTCCTCCAGGTGTGCTTTCTCGAACTTTCTTGCAATTTGCGATTTTTTACCGAATCGCAAAAAAAATCGCAATTTGAGATAATGCAAATTGCGATTCAGTAAATGGGCCTCGCAAATCACAAATAGGGATTTTTAAGAAATCGCTATTTCCGAATCGCAATATTGTTACATGGCCAATTGCGACTCAGAAATAGCGATTTCTTAAAAATCGCTATTTGCGAATCGCAAGCTCCTGTTTTCATACATATGGACCTTAATGTCTACCATGCTCTTTTGTGTGTGTGTGTGCGTGTGTGTGTGTGAGTGGGTGGTTGGGAGGGGACTGCCAGACACGTGGCCCTGGTAAATCCTCTGGCACCTCCTTGTCCCCTAAATCCCGCCTTGGCCTTCACTATTCTTTCAAAAGGTCCCTCAGTTTTCATTTGAAAATATTTGCCTGAATTTCAAGGTATTATAAGATAGGCATGCATTATGATCAAGTGAATCGTGAAAGAAATGGCCTTAAGACTCGCTACAATGCTTAAGCGTACTCCGGACATTTCACATTTCACATCTAATGGTGAGAAAATGCGTATGTTATGTGGGTGATCCTACTGTGTGAATTTACTACAGATGGGTACTTTGCATGACAAAAAAACCTTTGCCGCAGTATCATCGCCCTTTACATGCCACCCCAAATCAAGGCCTTCACAAAGAAGCTCTGATTATCACTTGGAGCCGAAGGGCAAAGAAACCTCAGGAACGAATGTGTATTCTCCTCTGTGGGTCAGGACTTCTACGGTGCAACAGATAAAAAATAATTATGCGTCTGCCAGTTTGTAATCTTATGGATAATGCAACTATATTAGCATGGAGGTAATGAAAACCTGAAGCTTTTCAATTACTTGGATGAGGCTGACATATCCATTCGCGCACCTCATGCATACAGAGAGAGATGCTCCTGACTGAATATCATCCGGGTATTCTGATGTCCTACCACGTGCACAGCCAGCTACTGAAGCTGCAAGCACCTAACCTGCAAAGGTCTAAAACTTAAGCCGCAGAGTTCGTATTGTGGAGTTAAGTTAACATGAGTATGATGCAGATATGATATACAAACAAAAGTGTTTCAATCATTTACCTGGTTTTCCTTTTTTGATTTTTTTATTGCCCTAAAAGGATTTGTTAGCTTTTCATTTTCTCACGCAAAAGTTAGGAGAGCGTGTTTCAGCAGACTTATGCTTGTCCTGCTTTGTCACTGAATGGCTGCCTCATTATTAATCATCATGACTTAGAACAGGACTTCATGACTGCAAAGCGGCATTATGTATACGCGTAAATAAGAGCTGCTCTAAGTTACACATTGAGAAATTAAATGGTCGAAAAGGGGGGAGTGTGGAGGAGCTCCGAGGACCAATGACATCACCAGCCTCGGCCCTGAACCTGAATCACACGTGGAAAAAAAGTATTTGTAGATTAGGCCGTATCTTCCTCAACAGCCATGGACCAAGACCTCTGATCAAACCTAAGGAACCTCAGCACAAAGAGCTCAGAGTGCTTGTGTCAGGTCTGTCTTGGGAAGTTGAATGAAGTGTGTTTCATTACCCACTCCAAAGTAAACCACTTCTATTAGGATTTATTTTTACCCCTTTACCCAGAAAAAGGCTCTGTTACATCCATTAAAGCCATTCTACACATTAGTCAATTTTATTTGTTTGCACTAAGAATAGCATATGGTAGTATTCCTATCACTAATCTATGTCAATATTTAAAAAATAAAAACATCAATATATAAATCATTGAATTTTTAATAAAGCATATTTTATTAACACTTATTTATTCAATTCGGAGGGGATGGGGTTTTTCTTTCCTCTGTGCCTCATGCCCCTTTCCTTTAGTGAACATATTTCTTACTCTCCAGCACTATTCCCACCTTCACCACTCCCTGCTGAAGACTTAATATATGTGTATAGAAACATGGTCCCTGTGGTTATACGAAGCAAAATGAAAGCCAAGTATTCAGAGTTTTCCATGGAAAAATGTTTAAAATGTTCAAAAAAGTATTTCAAAAGGTGAATGAAAAATGTGTTAAATTCCCTAAACCTAAGCATGCATATCGTCAACACAAAATATTAGGAAGACGGATGTGTTTTATCTGTCTGTAATATGCAACTTCATCTGCTGCTTTTTTGCCTCCAAAAGTCAAAAGTTATGGGTATGTGAGTTGGAATGTTGTAGTTGGGGGTGTGGGCGTGTCAGACCTTATTTGCTTTAATGTTATTATGATTAGGTGACGTGTATAGGGTAAGTAATCTATTATCCTCAGGGGTTGACTCGTACCTTTTGACTCAGACAGGAGTGCAAAATCATCCAACCAGACAATATGAACCAATGATCATCAAATATGCCTTCAAATAATCAACATAATCAACAGGAGACAGTAATTTAAACACACCATGACATATGTGGTCATGAATCACCACACCAGTTTAGTAAAGTCAAAACATTTATTGCCCTTTAGATTAACAATGCTAAGATCACATAAATCACGCACAAGACCAAATAATAGAAATGCAGAAACCTCACAGGCTGTCCAAAACGCCTGAATAATCTCAATCTAACTAAAGCATTTATCATAAGACACTCCAAAAGAACAATGCAGAGTAATGACAGAATCAAGTGAAAAATAGAATCAGCATACATTTAGTTTGTGCAGTTAAACTATTCAAAGTCAATTGATAAACAGTAAAATGTAGACATTATGGCCTTCATTAGGACCTTGGCGGCAAATGCCGCCTACCGCCACAGCGACGGCCACCAACATACCATCGCCGTGGCTACTGACTGTCCATGGCTTTATGACTGTAGACGGAATACCGCCAGAAGGCTGGCGGTATTCCATCTACGGTCATGGCGGCAGATTGTGGTAAGGTGACACTGCTGCCAGCAGCAGTGCCACCGCAGCAAAACACCACCTACCGTATCATGTTCTATGATACAACGTGGCAGTGTTTTGCTGGCGGATATTGCTGCTGGAAGCAGCGCTGCGTCCCGTCTCCGGCCGGCTGACACCAGGCAAGCAGGTAAATCAGGTTCTCTGACAGGAGAAGGGATGGGGGGCGTTGTGTGTGGGTGTGTGTGTGTGTGCCTGTGTGTGAATGTGTGCATGCGTGTGTGCATGAGTGGGAGTGAGTGTACGTGCATGTTGTGTTGTGAGATTGCATGTGTGCCTGGATGTATGTTCGTGAGTGTTGCTGTGAGTGCGTATGAATATATGAGTGCGTGGGTGAATGTGTGAATGCGTCTGTGTATGGGTGTGTATGTATGTGTGTGCATGTGTGTAAACGTGCGTGGGGGTCGAGAGAGGGAGGGGGAAGGTGGGGGATGGTTCTGGGGAGGGGGCGGGGGAGACCCCTATCAGTGCCAGTCAAGGAATTCCCTGGCACTGATAGTGCCTACCGCCATGGTTTAAGTGATGGTACCGAAACCACTGAAACCATGGCGGTGGGCAGGGTCATAATGCCATGGGCGGCCTAGTGACTGCCTCCGGGCTGGAGACAGAAGTCTCCAGCCCAGCGGTCGTTACTGCCATGGTGGTCGGAGTGGTACATTGGCAGTTTGGCTTTGGCCAAACTGCAAATGTCATAATAGTGGAGGTAGGTAATACCTCCACTATATCACCGACCGCCGGGGTCGTAATGACCCCCTATGTCAGCAATCCCTAACTATTACTCTAATTAGAAAGCACGTGTGGGCTTCATGCAAAAGGAAAAATCAGATACAAATTAATTTGGAAAACCACTAACTGTGCCGCTAACCAAAATTAGCGGTTGGATTTTCTAAGGGAGAAAACCTGCAAGAAAGACTAGTGCACATTGGGTATACCTCTCCTAAATGGATCAGCAATCAGTGGAATCTTCATCAGAAGAACATAGGAACATCAGGTCTTCAGGGAACAGCATCAGGACATGACAGGGAAACAGTTCATTAAAGTTGGGCTTAATGTATCTGAACAGTTAGAATCATAGGCAAGAACAGACACCACACATCTAACTCAGAATACAACTAGAACAGAACTAACAAGAAGCTCTGAAAATGGGCACCTGACTTACATCACTGAAAACTTTGCTATATAAAAGTCCCAAAAGTTACTAATTAGGCTTCTATTGGACAAGACTATAAGTTGGTTTAGTTTGCAGCTAATAAAAACATAATTCGCACTTCAGATGTATCTCTTCTTGTCTCTGCACCCAGGATTGGTTTACGTTGCGACTCCTCTCTCTTCTCCGGACGTCGGTTTCCATACAAAAATTACGTTTAAGCAATGTGGAAACATAACACATGCTTCCTGACAGAAACTGAAGCAAGAACAAAATATGCAACATGAAAACACAACATTGAGCACTGACCTCTTTGTTTAAAGCTAACAATTTTTATCTTGAGGAAATATGCAACACCAGCAGAAAAAGCAGAACAGAAATTTCCACTGTGCAAGTCACACAGGATGTTTTAACACATTATTTTGCAGAGTTAGCAGACCATTTAAAACATTGTTTCTGGAAAATAACTAAAACGTGAGGCCTTTTCAATTAATGCTGAGCATGAAGAATAAAACATGTCATAATATTTTTAAACCACTAACCTTTTAATTGTATTAATAATCATCTTTGTCAGTATATTTAATTATGATTAAATTAAAAACGGTTTCATTAGACATTGTTTTTTCACATAATATTCGTTGTTTATGGCATCACCTGCATTTTTATTTTGCAACATACATTTCCAGTTAGGCCTTTTAATGCATGTTATTTCACAATATTTATTAGTGACACATTTTTTTATTAATAATGTTTGCTCTCTAACAGAGGGCAGGTTCTTCATGCAAGTCTGACAGCATTCAAGTAGTAGGAAAGTACTTTATTTCATGGAAGATTACAGTCACAGCGTCGAGGAACAGTTAGGTCACCATTCTCCCTCTGACTGTTGTCAACTCCCAGACTTCACCCTGCACACAGACACCCACATTCCATTCATCATCACATTCTAACAGCATCCACTCCCAACATTCAACAATATGCCCATTCAACCCATGCATCACCTCATATATTAATATCTTTCCTTATATATAGGACAAACCAGACATGCCACGTAACATCATCAACCTCTTTCCTTGCACACAGGGCAAACTTCAAACCAATGCGAGAACTACCTATTGCCAAAAAACTCTTTCTTTACCCTTCACAAGCAATGCACACATGTCTACAAGAACAGCATAAGCCATCACACTCTCTCACACAGATACACAGAGGCAGCCAGCAATTGAGCATGCCCAACACCCAGTTTCACAACCTGGCCAACATGCCAGGCGGAAGAAAGCATATAAATCTCATGTAGCACCACCCCCCTCTAGAAGCTGCACATATATAAGATGAAATGTCTCTTGCACAGAGTTCTGAAAACACAATAATCCAACACAGATTAGACTCAAGTTATGAGGATTTATATGTACAACAGCAAGAGAGCCAACAATGCACTCTTCCACCTACTACCATACACCTTTCAAAAATTTCCATTTTTATAAAAAGACTACTGGTACCAGAGCGCACATTGGTGAAATAAAAACACTTTCAGGGGCGTAGCTTCAGGGAGGGTGTTAGGAGTGTTACATCCCCCAAATAAATGTATTTTCTGATAAATAGTTTGGTACAGGTGTGTTCAGTCGGGTATTGTGAGATGTCAGTCGGATTTCACCAGGAATTTGAACATACACACAGAACAAAAACGCGCACTGTCTCTCCCTCTCTGTTGTGAAAGTCCTCAAAATATTGGTTATTTTACAAAATGGTGTGTTTTCTCTCTTTTTAAAAAATGGTATTTGTCATTTTAAATACAAATAAACCATACAGACAATAGTCCATTACATGGGCTAAATAGCCTGTTCGGTTATCAAAGGCAACTGTGTAGGAAGGACCATATGAAATAAAAATAGTACATCATGTAAGTCATATCACAATATGAAAACATATGCTACAATGCAGACAGCAGCAGGTTAGAGAACAATATTAAACATAGCTAGCAAAGTCAGCTGTCCAGTGGAGAATTAGCTCCCGAGGTCATGTGTGTACCCAACAACAATGAAAACTCAATCCAATACCTGTTGCTTGTGCTGTAGTAGATAGTCCTGGAAGGGTTGATAAATGTCCTTTTGGTCTAGTGACAGGAGGTTGCAGTGTGGCATATATCTGGTTAGTGGAATAACAATAGGTCAGACTCTTAATCCAGTCAGAAATGTCAGGCTACGGTTGGGGCCCCAATTCACAAGGATTCCATGTTTTGTCAACAGTAGCACTAATGCAACAAATCTTCTGACCCCTCTTGACAAATCCCATACATATCCCAGTAAAGCGAGGTGTGGATTGGGAGCTAGGGTGCTTCCCACATTAAGGAGAGTTGAGTGAAGACTGGAGAACGGAAACCTCCCACTCAGGTGCACATCCATGACAAGTGTGCAAAATCTGCATCCCCAACATGGCACTTAAGACAATTGGAGGATCTAGAGGGATCGATTTTGGCCAGTGCACTTACAGTGGTATAGGTGCGCCAAATGTATTTAAAGTGGATTAGCTTGTGACTGGCGATTGGGGAAATGAACTTTGTTTGCTGGCAGAAATGATACCAAATCTTATCCAGCAGGGCCAAACTGGTACTGTAGACTTTAGAGACCAACGCCTCCCATCTGGGTCACCTAACAGGGCTGCCAATGGTGTGAAGTTCATGGGGGAAATGGGGTATAAGAGAACCTGTGTCCACAGCACACTATGCCTTCATCACAGAACAAAGTGGTCCGTGGTAGTTGCATTTAAAAACCCTGTGTTTTTGGCGTGTGATAAGACATGCCCAACTGGGAAAAGTTTCTGGGATGTGTGCAGTGTATATTTTGATATTGTGTGCTTAACAAGTGTCTCCAGTGTAGGGACCACTGATTGTCTGCAAGTGGGAGAAATGGGAAATATAAAAGGTCACCCCCAAGTACTTAGAGGAGTTTGCACCATGCCCAGTAAGTGGTGGAGAGGGTTTGGATAACAGGAGGGTCGAGAAGTATGCCCCTTGGCAAGATAGAGTGTAATAGAACCATTCCTGCTTGGTCGCGCTCTGTTTTATTGTAGCGGAATCACATATCTTTATTGAACTAGTGGTAGGTGTACTGACATTAAGCTGCCAGGTAACAGAGTCGAAAATGTGGTACCCTGAACTCCCCTCTCTCATCTGGAAGCACTAGTGTGTCCCATCCCACCCACTTTCTGCGGCCCACCCAGATCAAGCACAAGTGCAAGCTACAAAGTATGGCAAAGAAAGTGTTGGTGAGAGGAATAGATATAGTTTGAAAACGCAAAAACCGGGGGAGGATCACCATTTTATGATAGCAATGTGCTGTGGAATAGAGAGTGGCAGTGAATCCAGCCCTCCAGGCTCACCGTCAGTTTGTCCACAGCCGTACCGTAATTCAGCCGGAGGACGTGCAACTTATTGTGGTGTAGATGGATGCCCAAATTCTTACCCAAGCCTATGCACCAGCAGAGGGGGAACTCAAGCTCAAGCTGTATGGTGCCATCAGTAAAACAGGAAAAGTTCAGACTTGACCCAGTTAATTTGGAGGCCTGAAAATCAACCAAATCAAATGATCTCATGGATAATGGGTGTTAGATTATCAGTAGGATCACTCACAAATAGTAAAATGTCATCCGCATAGTGTGACATAAGCAGCGGGCCGGGCTTAAATTGCAAGCCCTGAATTAGGGTCCATAGTAATTGTGAAAAGAATAGGGGATAATGGACAGTTCCTTGAGTGACGTCAAATGGAGCAATTATTGATCTATTGGCTCAAATATGAGCCACAGGTTTACAATAAAGAAGTTTTATGAAGGAAGTTGTAGTGAAAATAGGTAGGTTTGACCACTGACTTTGTGTTTCACCACTGTGCATTTTAGTTGTTCAATGTTCACCAGTTGCAGATTACATTTTGTATTCAGTTTAGCTGCCTATTGGCTTTATCGTGGCGTTAGACATTGCCGTTGAGACATTGCAGATGAGCTGTGTTTTTCCACATGGTAAACTAAGCTTGTTTCTTCGTATTTTCTCTAACTGAACACAATAGCATGATAAGAAAGCACACTTTTTTTGTTTTTTATTTAGTGCAGGGAACAGGTTGGCCTTGGAAGGGGAGCCTTGAAAGTTTGGCCAATTTTCAACATTTTTCTTGCAACTCTGACCTACAATAGCCAGCATGTTTGAATATTTGCTGTGCCATCTGAGATGGGAGGGCCTTTCAGAAGGCTTTTTCCGTGATTGTTTAAGATATAAAAAGGTGGCCCTGGTCAGTAGCGAGGGGAATTTCCGAGACCTCGGTCAGGATTGGACGTCAAATGCCTAACACAGACACTTGTCCCAGGAGGGTGGATATCTCTTTCTCGCAGTTGAACAGGGGTCATCAACTTGCTGGCATGAGAAAAATGAAGAGTTTGGCAGGCCCTACGGTGATGAATTTTGACTTTATCCTTTGTTTTGCAATTATGCTATAATATAATTGCATATATTTGCTGTGAACATTGCAGTTGAGAATCACTTTGATATATTTTCCTTTCATTGCTGTGACTATTTTTAAATGTGTGACTTCGACCTACCAATCTCCTTCATTTTTTTAGGAACCTCGTGGTGGAATAATAATAAATGGCTTCTTTAAACTAAGAAGTGCATTCCAAAGATTTTTGTCAGCTCGGTCATTAGTGAAAGCAAAACAGAGGTGAATCTTGAGAGTAATCAGACAGAGTACACAGCAGGTGGGAAACATTCTGCGGCCATAACAGGGTGTTGGTCGAGAGTAGCCAATAATCGATCCGCGTCCATGTATTGTGTGATTCAGAGTAAAAGGTGTACCCTGGGCATGTTAGGTGGTGTCTGTAAGTGAGTGAGTGTCCCATATGTCATGAAGAGCTCAGTGGGAGTGCAGCTTGCAACTGGGTGATGAGGCAGTCATGCCCAGCAGTGGGTCCAAATTCATATTAAAATTGCCCCCAGTATAATGTGATCAACCTCAAGGTGTCCCAGGAGGACTTGCAGGTCATGGAAATATTTCAGGGAGTTTATATTAGGGGTATAGATATTAAGGAACAGGACGCTGTGGCCGACCAGGAGCCAAAGTATCTGCCATTGTGTAGCTAGCACTGGGGGAGAAGGGAACTAATTTGTGAATCAGTATGTATACCCCTCTGGAATATATTCTATAAATGAAGTGATACAGATATGGGTCTGAGGAGGAAGCAAAGGCATGTGTGGACCCGGGGGGGGAGATGTGTATCCTGCAAAGATGCTATTTTTCTATTATGGCAGGTAATGGTTTGCAGTACCTGTTTACCTTTGCAAGAGTTGTTGATACCCCTGATGTTCCAGGACAGGAGAATCCCTGTGTCAGTGGTGTTACATGACATTAACATGCAGTACTAAGAGTAATGATCCAGCATTGCACTGAGATAGAAGCGGGCCCTTCATGAAAGACAACCACACAAACATAACCAAATTATTATTAGTAACGCCTCCTTTCCACCTGACACCGAGTTAATCCCCATGAGCTCAATCCCAAAAAATAACAAAAAACTCAGATTATGCATAGAGTGGTGTATACCTCTGGGGATGAGCAACACTACGGCAACTGTTCCCCATAAGCAGAATGGAAGTAAGTCTATGTAGATAAGATTAAAGCTTATAGTTAGGGCAGAGTTGTGCATCGGTCAGATTGACTAGGCTATGTATAGCTGTGCAGCAAGTGCGGCAGTCAGGAAGCAATGGGAGACAGCCCACAAGAAGTGCAAACCTGTGGTTCAGTCTGATGAAAAGATGTCTGAACTGGCAGAAGTGGGGAGATACGTTGGGAGTGTTCTGGGAAGCTGTTGCAGGAGGGAGATGGCCTTTCGCATATTGCTTACATATAGCCTGGCCGTCGGCAGGAGTGTCAAAAATCCTTTGTTTGCCATTCACATCAACCCACAAACATGCCAGGTAGGGCATTCCATAGTTCAGAACCAGCTTCTTAAACATGTTTTTAGCCTCGACATACTTGCAGTGTGCCTCCTGTACCATCAAGGTAAAGCCCGGACAGAAGGAGAGCTTGGCACCTTGGTATTGCACCTGTTCCATCTCCAGCACCAGATGAAGTGCTGTGTCGCGGTCCATAAAGTTAGCAGGTGGGCAATAATGGGGTGCAATGGAGCCCTGGGGATTGGCCACAGGCCAATAGAGCGCTGGGCCCTTTCCACCATGAACGTTGGTGTGAATTCCTGGCGACCAAACAGTTTGGAAAATAAGCATTCACAAACAGATCCATCATGCCTATATCCGTTGACTCCGCCACTTCAACTATGCATAGCTTGTTGCGGTGGGGTTGGGCCCCTAAATCGTTATTCTTTATTGCCACCATCTTGAGAAGATGCTCAAACTTGTCCTGCTGTTTCATGGTTTCCAAAGCCTCCTCCTCTAGTTTTGAACGATCTTCCTTAGCGCAATCCAGTCAAAACTTATGGCGGTCCAAACACATCCAGTCTGCCAGTGAGAGTGTCAAATTTCCCATCTATTTCACAAAACCCTGCTCAGATCTCCACCATGATAGCCTCCATGCTGCTCGGCTGTTGTGGAGCTGGGAGGGCCGGACGCACCCCCTCCATATCCTCTGGGGCTTCCATTCTGTCATTGTCTTTTGGCCGCTCAAACGGTAATTTTCACTGTGTAGGGTCTCTGTGCCCTATGCTTTATAGGGTGGTCGGTGTAGGCCACAATAACAAGAGGAGTGTTGAGCATGTGTTCCAAGGAAGCCCCCAGGTAAGCGATGATCATAGTGCACAAAGTAGACGTGTGAGCGGTAGGCCAGGAGCCCGCACTGGTCCAGCAGACAGCTGAGTCTTCCTCTAGGGTAGCAGTAGGTCCCAGGAAGCCAAGTCCCAGGTGCAGTCTCCAGTGGGGACGAGATTGGCTTCAGATATGTTGCTCAGCAGGGTCAGATACTCACTTGGTGGGACACTGCTCACAAGTACCTATCAGTCTGCTGGGGGCTCTGCAACATGACCTGGAACAGGCTGGAAAGTGAGTTCAAGGCATGTGTGATGTAGCCCAACCTAGCTGCCAATGCCACCAGACCACCGTGCGCTGCTCCCAGTGAACAAATGCTGCCAAAAAAGTTCCCTGTGCTATCCAGGGGACTGCTCCGCAGGGTCATCAATGAATGTCAGGAGGGAAGGTGGGGGCTCCAACAATGTTGCAGATGGTGGGTGTGACCCGCCATGGCTCAGTAGCCCTGGGCCTCAGGCTCATCCACTGACCCTGTCACAACGGGGCCTCCGAGAGCCAGTTGCAAGCATTGCGCTCGTCAGCACTGCTACACAGTCATCACAAAGCGAGCAATACAGCCAGCCATGCCGGCCCTGTAGGAGGCTGGCCTGGTTTATAGTGGGTACCAAGGTGTACTTACACTCTGCACCAGGTCCAGTTATCCCTTATTAGTGTAGAAGAGGTGTTTCTAGCAGCTTAGGCTGATAGAAGGTAGCTATAGCTGAGCAGCTTCGGCTGAACTAGGAGACATGCAAAGCTCCTACTATACCACTGGTGTCATATGCACAATATCATAAGAAAACACAATACACAGATATACTAAAAATAAAGGTACTTTATTTTTGTGACAATATGCCAAAAGTATCTCAATGAGTACCCTCAGTATGAGGATAGCAAATATACACAAGATATATGTACACAATACCAAAAATATGCAGTAATAGCAATAGAAAGTAATGCAAACAATGTACAGTCACAATAGATTGCAATGAGAGCACATAGATATAGGGGCAACGCAAACCATATACTCCAAAAGTGGAATGCGAATAACGTATGGACCCCGTGAGCGTGTAGAGGGTCGCTGGGACTGTAAGAAAACAGTGAGGGTTAGAAAAATAGCCCACCCCAAGACCCTGAAAAGTAGGTGTAAAGTGCACCTATATTCCCCAGAGAGCACAGAAGTCGTGATAGGGGAATTCTGCAAGAAAGAACAAAACCAGCAATGCAACCAAAGTGGATTTCCGGATGAGAGTACCTGTGGAACAAGGGGACCAAGTCCAAGAGTTGCGACAATGTCGAGATTGGGCAGATGCCCAGGAAATGCCAGCTGAGGGTGCAAAGAAGCTGCCACCGGATGGTAGAAGCTGTGGAATCTGCAAGAACGAAGAGGACTAGGAACTTCCCCTTTGGAGGATGGATGTCCCACGTCGTGAAGAAGCTTGCAGAGGTGTTCCCATGCAGAAAGACCGCAAACAAGCTTTGGTAGCTGCAAGGGTTGTGGTTAGAGTTTTTGGATGCTGCTGTGGCCCAGGAGGGACCAGGATGTCGCCAATTGAGTGAGGAGACAGAGGGCGCACCCAGCAAGACAAGGAACACTCACAGAAGCAGGCAGCACCCACAGAAGTGCCAGAACAGGCCCTACAAAGAAGAGTGAACCGGAGCTCACCCGAAGTCACAAAAGAAGATCCCACGACGCCGGAGGACAACTCAGGAGATTGTGCACTGCAGGTTAGAGTGTCGGGGACCCAGGCTTGGCTGTGCACAAAAGAAATCCTGGAAGAGTGCACAGGAGCCGGAGCAGCTGCAAATCACGCGGTACCCAGCAATGCAGTCTAGCGTGGGGAGGCAAGGACTTACCTCCACCAAACTTGGACTGAAGAGTCACTGGACTGTGGGAGTCACTTGGACAGAGTTGCTGAGTTCCAGGGACTACGCTCATTGTGCTGAGAGGGGACCCAGAGGACCGGTGATGCAGTCTTTTGTTGCCTGCGGTTGCAGGGGGAAGATTCCGTCGACCCACAGGAGATTTCTTCGGAGCTTCTAGTGCAGAGAGGAGGCAGACTGCCCCCACAGCATGCACCACCAGGAAAACAGTTGAGAAGGTGGCAGGATAAGCGATACAAGGTTGCAGTAGTCGTCTTTGCTACTTTGTTGCGGTTTTGCAGGCGTCCAGAGCAGTCAGCAGTCGATTCCTTGGCAAAAGGTGAAGAGAGAGATGCAGAGGAACTCTGATGAGCTCTTGCATTCGTTATCTAAAGAATTCCCCAAAGCAGAGACCCTAAATAGCCAGAAAATGAGGTTTGGCTACCTAGGAAGGAGGATAGGCTAGCAACACAGGTAAGAGCCTATCAGAAGGAGTCTCTGACGTCACCTGCTGGCACTGGCCACTCAGAGCAGTCCAGTGTGCCAGCAGCACCTCTGTTTCCAAGATGGCAGAGGTCTGGAGCACACTGGAGGAGCTCTGGGCACCTCCCCTGGGAGGTGCAGGTCAGGGGAGTGGTCACTCCCCTTTCCTTTGTCCAGTTTCGCACCAGAGCAGGGCTGGGAGATCCCTGAACCGGTGTAGACTGGCTTATGCAGAGATGGGCACCATCTGTGCCCATCAAAGCATTTCCAGAGGCTACTCCTCCCCTGCCTTAACACCTTTTTCCAAAGGGAGAGGGTGTAACAGCCTCTCTCTGAGGAAGTCCTTTGTTCTGCCTTCCTGGGCCAAACCTGTCTGAGGGGTTGGCAGCAGCTGCAGTGAAACCCCGGGAAAGGTAGTTTGGCAGTACCCGGGTCTGTGCTAGAGACTCGGGGGATCATGGATTTGTCTCCCCAATGCCAGAATGGCATTGAGGTGACAATTCCATGATCTTAGACATGTTACATGGCCATGTTCGGAGTTACCTTTGTGAAGCTATACATAGGTAGTGACCTATGTATAGTGCACGCGTGTAATGGTGTCCCCGCACTCACAAAGTCTGGGGAATTTGCCCTGAATGATGTGGGGGCACCTTGGCTAGTGCCAGGGTGCCCACACACTAAGTAACTTACCACCCAACCTTTACCAGGTAAAGATTAGACATATAGGTGACTTATAAGTTACTTAAGTGTAGTGGTAAATGGCTGTGAAATAACGTGGACGTTATTTCACTCAGGCTGCAGTGGCAGGCCTGTGTAAGAATTGTCAGAGCTCCCTATGGGTGGCAAAAGAAATGCTGCAGCCCATAGGGATCTCCTGGAACCCCAATACCCTGGGTACCTCAGTACCATATACTAGGGAATTATAAGGGTGTTCCAGTATGCCAATGTGAATTGGTGAAATTGGTCACTATCCTGTTAGTGACAATTTGGAAAGCAAAGAGAGAGCATAACCACTGAGGTTCTGGTTAGCAGAGCCTCAGTGAAACAGTTAGTCATCACACAGGGAACACATACAGGGCACACTTATGAGCACTGGGGCCCTGGCTGGCAGGGTCCCAGTGACACATACAACTAAAACAACATATATACAGTGAAATATGGGGGTAACATGCCAGGCAAGATTCTACTTTCCTACAGGCCCCCATCAGAAAAAGGTGAAAAGTGGCTCCGATTGAAGGGCATGGGGGCTAAGGACCAAATGACCAAATCCACTGTTTATGGAAAATCAGAGGCCAGAGATTCAATGCGGTGCAGCCATTTTGGTCACTGACATGGCCCTGTGCCCCTTGTTTTCTCTCTTAGGGTCATTTTTATTCTCCATTTGAACCAAATTTGCATCATTTTTTTATGCAAATTCGCCACAAAACGAACTCCATATTTATATGTTGAAGTTAGACCTGTCTAACGTCAAAATATTGGAGTCTGCACCATTTTTTAAATGCGTGAACCTACCTTGCGTCAATGAGATGCAAGGTAGGCGTTACCATCTAAAAGAGGGTGCTAACCCCATAGCCCCATATTTATCCCCCGTGCTAAAATGATGCAAGGGTGAGAAGTAGGACTAAATAATGGTTTAAAGCTTGCTTTGCACAATTATTTAATGCCGGAGTCTGACCAGGCCTTAGGGGACCTGTGGACCCATTTCATGGTTGAACATCATGGAATGGGTCCACAGGTGCCCTCCTCAAGCTCCAGGAACACCCCCACCCACACCAGAGGATGGGGGACCACATCCCAGGTAAGTAGGATAAGTATAGGTACGTTTTTTTTTTATTCATTAAAGTGCCATTGGGGGCCCAACTTGAGGCCCTCTGCTTGGCACTGGCTATGCCCAGGGGACACTGGACTCCTGTGCTGCCCATTGAGGTGGGGGGCATGACTCCTCTCTTTTCTAAGACAGGAGTCATGTGGTATGGATGGTTTTGCTTCAGGAAATGATGCTAGGATGGTTACAGGCATTTATTTGCCTCTATCCAGCTTAATGTCATTTTTTGGTGCAAAACACCCTTTCCCCATACCTCCACCCTCACCCGGCTAACATAATTTTCCCAGACTCTAGCCCACCCTTTGCGCTGGCTTGCAGGATTCCATAAATTTGGCACCCGGCTGGCGCCCTGGAATCACAGAAGCCGACGCTATACTTTTTGACGCAAAACTGCATTTGCGCAGTTTTGCATCCAAAAGTACAAATATGGGCCTTAGTACTCCTACCAATCTACATTTCTCTTCCCTCCCACTCCCTTTAAGCCTTGAAGCCCCTCTTGTGTAATCTGTTTGTCGTATCATGTATTTAAACATTGTATTCACCCCCCAGTCTTACTATTCCAGCTACACCCGAGCACAATGAAAAAACAAAGACTCAATATAGCTGAGATGTACTCTGCCTCCAGTATCATGTACCTGTCAAAACTTCCCTTACGTGCACAGTGATGACTGTTCCCTGAGCACACCCAAGAGGAACTTATGACTTACAGCCAGAGCACATGGGGTACTACATTGTGACGGGGCACAGATGACGGAAGTGAAGGGGGCGGACTCGGAATACCCCCGGGGCACGGCAGAAGGTACAGACCCGTACTTTCGAAAGTGATGGTCAGACGTCATCAAGGAGGAGGGAGGAGCCACAGGAGAACGAGGAAGAGAAGAAGCTGGCGTCGGGAGAGCGAGGAGGAAGTTACGGGACACGGGAAGTGGAGAGTATCCTCTGAGGGGAGACGTGCAGGGGAAGATGAAAAATAAGGAGCTGAGGAGGTCAACAGAAAAAGGACGTCATGGGGAGCAGAGAGGATCCTCAGAAGAAACAACAAGGGAGAGAGAGACAGGGGAAAAAGCCAGCCACGCTCCTGGTGGAGCGAGGCTGACACAGGTACGAGAGCGGGCTGGGGAAGGAGGTGAAACAATTGTAAGGAAGGGAGGAGAAATTATGGGAGGGGAAGGGCAGTATGTTTGCCACTAACCAACAATAATTAGCAAAGAAAATAAGAGGAGAACATGCATGAGAAAGATAGCACAAGCTGAAGGGATACAAAAAGGTCACAAGCTACTAAGAAAAAAAAGAGAAAAAGAAAACCACCCCACAAATGAAATGACAATGTCACACTACCATCATAGTAATCAACAAGCAACCAGGACCTACTAATTTACATCTCACCGAAGGCACAGAACGGGAAAAGAAACATTTATGGGAGGGGGAAAATAGAAAGAATATACCAACCTACCCACTTACCTAATACAGGCTTCATATTGTTTTTTCTCTCTCTCCTGAGTCAGACGAGGTATCAGAGCTTAGAACCACTTACCTGGCGTGAAGAACAGAAGGAACATACATCGGAGACGTGCAAGGAAAAGGAGAAGAGAATCACACAGTGGTCAATCAACATTGTTCACTTATTTGGATAAAGAGGATAAGGACGAGAGAAAGAACATAAAACCGTATATCAAAGAAACATTAACGTACTTGTGCAAAAAGTTACTCAGAATTCAGATTAAAAGGGGAGAAGTGCCCTGGCATATCACTTACCTGTCACATACATATTCCCCCATTTCCTCTTATAATAGGGTATTACTCTTACCCACTTTTGCACTCCATTGGGGATTCCCCCTCAGATCCTCTTGGAATAGGGTTCCACTGTACATTATTGAATACTCCTCCGTGCATCCTCTTGCGACATGATACTACTCTTCCTCTGTTTCACAATACTGGCAACTGAGGTGCTGCTTTCCCCTCCGTTTGCAAAAAATACTTCTTCTGCGACATAAACACATGCTGGTAACACGATACCACCTCGAGGCAATGTAGTACCCTTCCTTGCCTTTGCATACAGTGAGCCACACAATCAGTACCTGAATCCAGAAGACACAGCTGGGAACTATTATCATTTCTCCATTCTGTCATCCAGGCTCCACTCGTAGCTCTCAACGTTCAGCTTCACACTATGTAGGTCCAAATCTCCATGTACCATAAATGACCATAAAACTACAAAGTTAAACAAAGATTTTAGACAAAGACATGATAATAAAAGTAATTGCATCCACCTTCAGCTTAAATATCCCAGATCTCACGTGTGTGGAAACGTTCGTGAACCTCGGCTCACTAATTTCTATTACATGTCTGCAATACTGAAGTTGCTTTCCGCCATTTGTACTATATCATTACTCCGAGGGACACAGGAATAACTTTCCCCCATATATTAAATGCCCCAAAATAAACATTTCTTAATTTGAACTCTCTTTCACAAGGCTCAAAAAATCTTGTCACCACTTTACTTTACCACCAGCAAGCTAGAATTACACTGCTCCAAAGTCCCCCTTTATCTTTGCTGGTAGTCCATCATCCTTGTCGGTAATCCTGCTCAAGGGCTGTGCTTATAAGTGCTCTCTCGACCTGTATGTAGGTTTATGAAGTTAACCATGCATCGTTGGATTGAAATGCTCAGAAACTTAGAGCAGAAGCTCACATGACTTGATGATTGCCTTCTCTCAATATTCTAAAGACAGTGTACTGACATGATAGTACCTTCCACATTCATGAAAAGGTGACAGAGAGAGCTTGTGTCTCTCACCACGATGCAGTGATGGAGCTAGTGAGAACGTGATGCAATAAGTAAACAGCATAACTGTCAGTCTAACAAGTGCTCACATACCAAAAATTAAGCCATTGTGGTTATCCCAAATAAGCTCAATTTTTCCTCTTTTCCTTCTTATTGTCCATCCAAATATCCTCCACCACCACTGTTAACCTTCTCTGGTCATAGAGTCTCTCCCCATATTTAGACAAGTCTCCTCCTCTATTTCCTCCTCGGTCAGAACCAGCTCCCAACTGCAACTGCTACCAGATTCCTGCTGCATCTTCATGCAGTTTCTTTTAACAACAAATAAAAAAAATATTGCAGTTGGAGGAAAGGTCTTCATAAAAGAGTTTGGAGCTTTTAAACCAAGAGTTATTTTTTCATTATTAATAACCTAAACATAACTCATGAGCACATGTAAATCTGCCAGGCTCATTTTGTTTTCTAGACAATTCATTATTTATATCATCACCACTATTTTTGTAATTTTCATTCACCCATCTCTCTTTCTTGTGTTCATTGTAGCCTTGCACAACGTGTACTTTTTATGACACTTGCTTGCTCTCCTCAACTCCCATCCAATGGATAGCATTTACTGTTTGTATGGAATTTGCCATACAAGCGGGTCAAGGAACATTAGAAACAGCAATGGATAATTCAAGTCCCCAGTGCTCTGCACTCACCCACTATGACTCAGCTGAGCCCCCCCCAAAAAAGGTGGGGGCAGGATAGTAATAACCTGACCCACTAAGTCTGGGGGAGGGGTCCCCCAGTGACCCTGCCCAGGACAAAAAACATTTTGTTTGTAAAGTTTTGCCACGAAAATCATGGATGATCCACAAAACCCAGCAAATATTTTTAAGAAAGCAAACGTGGTCTGCTGCACCTGTTCAAAACTCGCCCCAGAGGTGGGTCAGCCCCAGTGGCAAAAATAACTATTTACATTGTGGAGGGGGTGCATGTGTCCCACCGCCCTCAGATCCAGGAATTGCCACCTCCCTGGGCAGGCCAAATAAAGTTGAGGTGGAGGGAGGCTGTGAGGGCCGTGACAAAGCCTATTTGTGGCCCCAGGTACTGTCACCTTCCCAGGGCTTCGCCAATATATAAGAGGGGGCTGCATGGACCCCTCTCTTGTGGCCATTAGGGCCCCAGGGACCACCACCATCCTGGGGCTTGACCATATTCAGAACTGGGGGGGGGCCGTGCGACCCCCCCTCCTGTGCCGTTTGTGGCCCCAGAGACAACCACCTCCCTATGGCAGGCCCGGAAATAACAAAGGAGGAGGGCATGCAGCTCCCATCCTAGAGCCAATAATGGCCCTGGGGACTGCCACCATCCAGGGGCAGCTCCCTAAGTCCTGAGGTGCCCACACTCCAGACATAGGCCCTCATTCTGACCTTGGCGGGCGGCGGAGGCCGCCCGCCAAAGTCCCGCCGTCAGGTTACCGTTCCGCGGTCGAAAGACCGCGGCGGTAATTCTGACTTTCCCGCTGGGCTGGCGGGCGGTCGCCTTCAGACCGCCAGCCAGCCCAGCGGGAAAGAGGCTTCCACGATGAAGCCGGCTCGGAATCGAGCCGGCGGAGTGGAAGCTGTGCGACGGGTGCAGTTGCACCCGTCGCGTATTTCACTGTCTGCGCAGCAGACAGTGAAATACATGTAGGGGCCCTCTTACGGGGGCCCCTGCAATGCCCATGCCAGTGGCATGGGCACTGCAGGGGCCCCCAGGGGCCCCGCGACCCCCCCCTACCGCCATCCGGATCTCGGCGGTCCGACCGCCGGGATCTGGATGGCGGTAGGGGGGGTCGGAATCCCCGCGGCGGTGCAGCAAGCTGCGCCGCCGCGGAGGATTCAGTGGGGCCGCGGTACACTGGCGGGACCCCGCCAGTGGTGCCGGTCCGACCGCGGCTTTACCGCCGCGGTCGGAATCCCCATTGGAGCACCGCCGGCCTGTCGGCGGTGCTCCCGCGGTCCTCCGCCCTGGCGGTCAAAGACCGCCAGGGTCAGAATGACCACCATAGTTGTTTGCTGTCGCTTGGCCACAGCTTTGACAGCTCTCACTCATTGAGAGTGGATTTTTCATCTGGTTTCCTGCCCGCTATCAAGCCTGTGGTGCAGTGTTGGGCGAATACAGGGGGTTGACCACAGTGCACGGTGAGGGCTGGATTAACATAAGGTAAATAAATACTGACCGTGGACTTAATATTATTTCAAACACAACTATATTAATTTGCATTCACATGCATTTAGTTATAGAATTATTTAGTTTCATCATAGGACTATAAATTTGCAGTCCTATGCATAAAAACATAAAAAATGTATGGGAGGGTAGGAAAGATACACATCAGAATAAAATGGTACAAGCATGCGTTCTACATAACAGAGATAGGAAAGAATACTTATTAGGGAAGGTAGCATAGCCAGTGCCTAGCAAGGCAGCTGCACAATTTTCACACTCCAGGTACACCCTTTTTTTCTGAACGTTTTAAATTACCTTGTAGCCATAAATATATTATCAAATGGATAGGTAGGAACAGGTTTGGGTGCTACTGCACCCAAATAAGTACAAGGGCCCTCTATTGCCACACTTTCTTGAGGGTAAAGTGGCATAATCCCAGTGCAAAGACAATGCACATTGTTACAATTGCAACCTGACAAGAGACACAATAGAGAGCACGGAGATTAAGTACAGGTAAGGGGGATCATTTTATATTAGTGCTCAGTCACTGCTAAAGTGGCCCTTAAAACAGTCTGGCAGTCTAGCACTGCCAGGTTACCCAACTTGAAAGGGCCAGTGTGTTGGATGTTTTTTAAACCCATCACAGCCCATGGGACCCCCAAACAAAACCACCCCACTCATAGTCTCTTTCAAGCTGGCTCATTTGCAGTTTTTGGCTGCCAGACTGCCTGAAAAGCCACTCCAACAGTAAGCACAGCCTTAACCAATCTGAGATTCTGAATCAAAACAAGACTAGTGAAGAGCAGCAGGCATGATGAACAACAAACTGCTAATTACTATGCCCTGTCTCGGCAAATGGGACAACAGCTAGAAAGAGGTTCTACAAAAGTGCAAATATCCAGCACAGAATCCACGCATGGTCACACCATGAGGGACCAGAGGTTAGTGAACGCTTCATTTTGAGCAATGCTACTCAACAAAACCTAAAAACTTCCTAAAAAGACTATGTAACCCGTCCTACATTCATATAGGCGTATCATAGATAGTGCTGGTATTAAGTAACTCTTGCAAGTGATCAATGTAGTTAAACTCTTGATTGCTATTTCAAATCAAATGAGGCTGTCAAAGTTCACGATAGTGTGATTACAGATGAATACATTTTCTGAGATGCAAAGAATATCAAATTTAGCACTAGGTTGATATGAAAATTACAAAATTACTTTACATATATATTTTACATTAAAATATGTTTACAACTTTTTTAAAGAATAACAAACTTTAATGACTTTTACAATGCTTTCACATATGAAGATCTTCACCCATACTTACTCATACATTCTATTATAGGAGACTCCAACCCCTTCTTTGAAGGAATAGAGACATTCACATCTACACCTCGGTGTACATTTACACTGAGAACTTATAAATAGCACCAAAAAAAAACAAGCGCCAAGGAATTGAGCAGTATCCCCAAAAAAAGTTTGGCATCCCAGAACAAAATTGTGGAAAAGGAAAATTGTGCTAGGAGGTCCAATCTACATTTCGTGGGAGTGCAAGAGGGGGTGAAAACTCTGTGAAGCATTTGAATACTGTACAATTCAAAGATTATTTGATCAAATCATGTGTCCTTGACAATGCCTCGTCTAATCTAACCATCATGATTTCCCATTAGGTTCCATCTCAGCGTCCTCCCAATCCCAAGTTTCCATGCACTGTTATAGTCAATTTTGCAGATTATTGCATAAAAAAGTGCATCCTCTCAATGGCTATTCAGAAAAGGACTTTTTCAACAACAAACAATGTACAGTTTTGAGCCTTTTCTGATATGTCATCGACATCGGCTCAGAGGAAAGGAGACATTTTGGGGTTGGTGAGCTACCTTATGGGGGTAGGTGCTCAGGCTTCAATAGCCTAACAACCCAAGGTAAAAGTGCTGTGCAAAGGTAAATTTCACATGTGTACCACACTAAAAGAAGCACAACAACTATTACAGAAAATGTAGGGCTCATTCATTACAGTAAATATCTGGTGAATGATGAGTGATGCGATGAATACTTAGGCTTAGCTCTAGTTGAATCTTATGCTGGTTTTTAGTTTTGCTTACTTGTTTTGCTCTTTCTTTCTCTTCTCCGTATTTCTATTTTTCTCTCTGTCTTGCGAGAGGCTTTTGGAGGTTATCTGGAGTATTGCCTGGTGCAGTCCCATGGCACCTACTAAAATATTCATGGCGATAGGGAGTATATTGCGGAATTCTCTCTCTCTGGTTGGTTGGTGGAGTAGCAAGGCACCAGCAGTAGAGGTAGGGATGGGGGGCAAGGCACTTTAGAAAGGGGGGCTTGGGGGTGGTGCTGTATGTGCTAATGGTAGCAAGAAGAATTGTTTTATACAACCAGATTGTAGTTTCTTATAAGGTAATAGGGGAGGGGGAGTTATAGGGGTAAACCAGCTAGTAAGAATGAGCTTTTATGAATGTTGAGGCTCAACATATTCTGATTAAAACATGCAACATGAATGGGATGTTGAATAAGCACAAAAGTGCTGCAATGATTAATTGGCTATCTACGTTTAAACCAGATGTGATTTTCCTTCAGGAAACACATTATAAGGGAAATAGTCCAAAAGCATTTATCCAGAGAAAGTATTCCTATGCTTATTTTGCATCAGCAGGTGCCGCGGTTGGGGAGTAGTGATTTATCTAGCAAGTTCTATAAATTGGAAAGTGGGTGAGGTGATCAGGGATAGAAAAGGGAGGTGGCTGTGGATTATGGTACTAGTTATGGTGAACTACTATGGGCCTATCAATGATAATACAGAGCCTTCAGCTGCATAACATAGCAATGTTAACAGAAAGACCGATAATCTGGGGTGGGGAGTTTAATTAGGTACAGGATTTAAGACTAGATACCTCCAATAAAATCACAAACACTAAAAATCGTGGCAGCTTTTATACATGTTTTTTGATTGAGAGACCCTTGGTGGGTAGATCATCCAAAGCACACACAATTCACTTGTTTTTCCTGACAATTGAATACAGTGTCACACCTTCACTTTTTTTCTTTCACGTTCAAGCAAGTGGGGAGCAGTCAACATTTGGGCAAACACATTTTCAGATCATTCAACTGTTGTGCTCTACATTAAGTTTGATACTTCACCCAGAGAAAGACCTAGGTGGTGTAACTCTCTACTTTCCAATCAGGTTTGGCTAGAAAATACAAGACTTTTCATAAAATCCTTTTTTGAGACAAATAAAAATTCAGCCAGTGATTCCATGGTGTTTTAGGTCTTTGAGACCACTTTTAGGGGTCACTTTATAGCCTAGTAGGCCCATAAAACAGGAAAAATCATTCCAGAGTTTAAAGGTGGCAAGCAGCATTTGATTGTGGCACAAAAGCATTATCAGGTGATGGGTACAATGCCGCTCCCCCCGGAGGGAGGCCAACCACCACTCCACAATCCAGGGGATGCAAAAATCGGCTGCTTGCCACCTTATGTTCAGGTCTCGAGAAAGGATCTCAGGGGGGCCCCTATTTCTCGCGGGCTGGAACCCTCAGGCATCAGCTTCCAGTAGGCCATTAGTTGTTCTTGGCCATACGCTGCGTCCTTCAGCCATTCATTACACAGGGGAGTCTGTTTCCTCCCCCAGAAAAGCGCTATCCTACACTTAGCCAGCAGCAGCAGACTCACTAGCTTCCTGCACGTAGCGGGTATCTCCTCAACGTATCCCAAGAGGGTGACTCTAGGACTAAGCGGCAACACAAGCTCAGTCATCTCCTCGAGCACCTTTAGCACCTCTGTCCAGTAGTCCTGCAGCACCCCACAACTCCACGCCAGATGCAGGAAGTCCGCCTCAGGGGCGGAGCACCGCTCGCACCTAGCATCTGCCCTAAGGCCCATTCTCTTTAGTCTGCTTGGCGTATAGGGCAAACGATGTAAGAAGTTGAAATGGATGAGGCGCAATCTACAATTGGGGGAGAGGTCCCGCATCTGCACACAGCAGTATCGCCACACCCTTATCCGGGATGTCCTCACCCAAATCCGCCTCCCAGTGAGTCTTAGCCTTAGACTCAACAGGAGTCTCTTTTGTTTGCATACAAACATATAGTTTTGTGATGAGTCTGCGTGGGGACGGTGCTGAATATACTATTTCCAACACTCAACACACCAGGGGCATCACGGAAAAGCAGGGGTATCATGCTTGTAGCATGGCACTGATTCTGAAAAAAAATAATTGGTACATCGCAGTGTCCTGTGAGGCACCAAGTGCGCCCTCCAAGGAGATGAATGTCCCACCCAGAAACCAAGATCCCAGAGAATCCATATTTGACTCGCAGAGGAACTCATGTAGCTGGCCATCCCCCGACAGAGACAGACCCACAACATCTCTCACCGGCATCGAAGGCTCTAATGGCATGGGCACTCCAGTGCATTTCAATAGCATTGATCAGGCCCGCACGGAGCAAGACACAGTATCCACTTCATGCCACCGATAGCCGATTGGGCCACACCGAGTCAAGCTCAGGTGCCAGGTGTGGCAAAAATCATACGGGGTGCAGCCAGAAGTGTGCAAAATGAGCCTGTGTGCATTCGTAATAAAGTTCAAGATCCGGAGCCGCCAGGCCACCTTGTTCGAACTGAAGAGTCAGTGTTTTTCCATGAAATTCTAGGTTGGCTGCCTGCCCATGCAAGAGTCACCAGCGAGGATTTGAGTCTTTTCAGGAAGCTAGTGGTAAGGACAAGAGGCAGATTTACAAAGAGAGATACAAGAACTTGGCTAGAATCACCATCTTCGCTATCGCGATGCAGCCAGTCAGTGAGAGCGACAGTGAGCGCCAAGCTGCCACCGTATCAAAAAATTTGACGCACATTCAGCGCAAACGTTGCCCCGTATTTAAACTTTGATGCCCGAGCCTGCGGATGACAAAATTCCGCCGTGTGCATCATTTTATGGATGCGGCAACCTGCCTTGCGTTAATGATATGCAAGGTAGGCGTTCCCATACAAAAAATGACTTAAACGGCCGTGTGTCGTATTTATGCTTTCGGGCAAAAATGACGCACAGCCGGGAGGCGGAGCCGGAAAATGAAGCACAGCCCGATTTGCGTCAGAAATTAATGCCTGGGTCAGGGCAGGTGTTAAAATGGGGCAAACACACCTGTATTTAATCAGAACACACAGAAGCAACAGCAGAGCAGCAGAGCAGCAGAGTAGCAACAGGGAGACATGGAGGTGATTCTTATCCAGCGTGCACGCAGACGCAGAGCCCAGCAGCTACAACAGCAGCTACCACAACACCAGCAGGGACCCCAAAGGCAGCGCAGAAGGCACGAGAGGATATTCTGCCCCAGAACAACCCTTCATGGCCTCAGGGAACACGGTATCATCCAGAGGTACAGGTTGAACTGGCAGGCCATTCAGCAGCTGCTGCGAAACATTGAACCGCAGTTGGCACCCACTTTGCTGACACCCCGCACCATCCCAACAGAAACCAAGCTGCTTGCCGTACTGCACATGCTGGCAAGTGGCTCTTTTCAAACAACTGGTGCCCTGTTTGCCAGAATATCACAACCATCATTCTCTGCCTTTTTGCCCAAAGTACTGGATGCCATCATTGGACTTACACCCCGCCACATCTGCTTCCCTAACACACTGCAGAAGCAGCAGGAAACAAAACAGGGGTTCTACCTCATTAGTGGCTTCCCACACGTCCTTGGTGCAATCGACTGCACACATGTACGCCTTGTGCCACCTGCTGCAACTGAACACCTCTACCGCAACAGGAAGCACACACATTCCATCAATGTGCAGGCCATTGTCGATCACCAGGGATTGATCACCAACATCGTGGCTAAATATCCTGAAAGTGTCCATGACTCATTCATCTTCCGTCACTGCACCATCAATGATCCAGGATGGATGGTATGGCAATGGACTACTTGTTGGTAAGTACAAAAACCTACCTATATACACACTGCACAGCAACCCTCTAGGACACACAACACATACACTACAACAGCAACATGTGGACAGGAACACACCAAGGTCGTGACATCGCTAGCCATGTTTCTTAGGTCACCATTGAACCTGTCACACATCTGAAATTAGTGTACAGTCTAATGTTAGGACGTCAATGATCACCACGTGTGGAGTGGGTTGCCTAAATGTCACCTTGCAAATTGTAAGTGTCCCAATGACGTTTACATTAATCCATTGCATAAGTCTTAAAGGTATGGGATGTCCAGTGTACATTGATATGAACGTGTTAACAACACTGTCAGTTTTAACCTGTGTATCATCTCACACCCAGTGAAGACACAGGGACACCTGTATCACAAGTCACAATGCTAGGGAGGGCACACTGTACTGAAAATCCCAAAACATACTGCTGACAACCAGTTAGCAGCCAAACACTCGTTCAGCCAAGGAAACAACACAATGCAGATGGTACATCCTAGAAGCCTAGGATGCGACATTATAACACAAAAGAGTCACAGACAACGCAAGACAACTACTTCCATGAAAGGTAATTTCAATAGGGCCAGCTACATCAACATGATCCCATTCATTTTCTCTTGCAGCTGATCAGGGGTATGGCATCCAGCCATAGATAATGACACCTATTGGCAACCCGGGTATTGCAGCAGAGCGTGCCTACAACGAAGCACATAGTAGGACACACAGCATAGTCGAGAGGACCTTCGGCACCCTCAAGTCAAGGTTCCGGTGCCTCGACATCACTGGTGGTAGCCTCCTATATTCCCCAGAGATGGTCTGTAAGATCATCCTAACATGTGCAATATTGCACAACATTTACATCAAAAGGAACATTCCCCTCCTGGAACCAGAGCCACACATGCCTGAAGAGGAGGAAGAGGAGGATGGTGGCCTGCAACATGAGGGGGAACTACAGAACACGGCCGCTGGTATACGCAGACGGCAACATATCACCAACAATTTCTTTTAAATATAATCACCATCACCACTTTAATGAACTAATTTAAATAAACACCTATAATAATCACCATATCATGGTCTGACTAATCATTTTTGCACACCTTCATCTCTACTTATCAGAATAAGAGTGTTGCCTCATGGAGCATTGCTGATATACTGATTAAGACACTGAAAATCCCAGAGTTAATGTGATGCGTAACATACAATGGTCACATACACACACACTGTAAATGATATAGATCATGTACATTTCTCCTTTGAAGGCCAATAGCAGAGGACCACACCTATTTCACACATACATGTTGAAATCAAAGTCCAGTGCTGCATATGGCACACAACTAAGACACCATCACTCAATAAGGGGAAAACGAGCTTCATACATGAGGCAGTCAATGTGCTTTTGCATCAGTTACAGGAATGTCTGACAAGACCCTTGACAGCAGTAAGTCCAACTGCATCCAATATTTGCAAGGACTATCTGTGACCAGAGTTCCATAGAAGCAGAACATAGACAGCACAAGTGCCACTCATATGAGCAGCATTGCGCACATGACATTCCATGTACATGTCAGCCCATTTCCTAACTCCTGACACACCCATGCACCTGGTCACAACTCACCTGTCTGAAGAGGTCCCTGGAATACTAAGATGTGTAACCTGATATTCCCTCCTCTACACACACAGACTAACAATAGCAATCCAGTATGCTACACCCTTTCCTGTGGTATGCCATTGTCATAGAACATCTGACTGCATGGACGTCAGGTCAATTAATACACTGGCTTCTAGTTTCTAAGCCCTGTTAGCACCTGTAGATTGCTTCCCGTGTGCAAAAGTCTATTGGCCATTAGAATGCAAATCTCACCTACAGGACTTGTGAGAAACAGATGCAGCCCACACCTGTGATCACCTCCAGGCACACCACCCATTTCAACAAGCACTGCCCCTGCTGATGTCTTGAACAGCATAGGAGTTGCCATTATGTCAAATATACCGTTAAGCATTGATACTAATTAAGCCGTGTAACACAGCCCTTGGGTTCATTTGTCACCTTCAAAAACACAGGACATACACAGTTTGACATGTCAACTGTCTCGTTCGTCCTCCAAACAGTCTGAGTCAGTCAAACCACTGATTATGTAACTTGTCAAATTGCTGGATCCTGATTCACCCTGCATTCTGTCAGCCTGACTGGCATCTGTCTGTGCGTCACACTAAAGTATCCCTGTGTCTACATATGTACCACACTTGCGTTAGCAAACCTCTCATTCATTGGGGGTATTGGGCATGGGCTTCTTCAATGCATACACAAATACATTGTATAGCATCATCTGCCTTTTAACTGTACCATATGAGTTTAATCCTCTGTGAAAAGCAAAATTCATGGCCCATCCCTTGTCTGGGTCTCATTTATCCATGAATGACAAAGTTTGACAGTGTCCCAGGGCCGTATGCAGGGATTGGGTACGGGCCTTCAGCAGAACCAGCAACCTCTGAAAATGTCCGTAAAAAATCCACACATGTCAGGACCCTGAAAGTTCACACACAGAATCACAGTGCTCACAACATATTGATGGGCCGTGTGTGGTCAATAGCTGCAAGAATAATCAGCACAGAGGCTATGATGTTCCCAGATGCAGTGGGAATTGCAGAAGCTAACCTGTGGACAAATGTTGTAATGACACCTGCCGGAACATGACACCTGAGACACTATCTCACTCAGCACACCAAGGTTGCCCTGTTGACTGTCTCATTACACGCCTTTAGTGACAGGATGGGACCATCCTCATGTAGGTTCACATGTCCTCATCCACTTTACTCACATTGATCAACCAAGGATACTCAGTAGATACAGGAATAGCTGCCACTGACTCATGATGAGTCCTGGACCAAACTGTGACAAATTACACCCCAAAAAATATATAGGATCAGCATTGGACCACACACATGAACAAGACACCTATGGGCAATTGATCACTGGAAATATGTGGACACGTGCTGCCTCGTCTGCTGGTCCACCACAGCCACTTGAGAGTTGTGGCTCACTTATATGACCTCAACTGTGGTGTCATCATACATTTGTGATTCACTTTTGTCTGTATGGGCAAATAACATGGTACCCACTTCCTCAATGTGTATGACTCACTGTGGGATTCACCAACTAGTGCCTAGGAAGCTGTTACCTGTGCTTTTCTGTCCTGTGTGCTGTCTCTATTGTCAATTTGTAAAATAAATATTGTTGGTGTATACTGTCCTACTGTGTTTTGTGTACATTTGTCCATTTACCTAGTGTTTTTGTTGTTTGTGGGAGTCTGTTGTGGGTAGTGGTAGTTTGGGGATAGTTGGGCTCTTTTAGTGGTTAAGTTTACTTTTCTTCTCTATTTGTACCCCTACTTTCCCCCTTTTCCCCTTTCTATTTCTTTAACCCCTATTCCCTTTCACATTTCAACAATGTCTGGTAGGCCACGTCTTGGCAGGATGGGTGAAGAGGAGTTGGGGGGCTTCATATGGCTTGTGTGCCATTTCTTGCCAACGATGATCGAGGCAGGGGGCAGGGTGATACAGGGGTATCACACAGAGGTGCGCAGAATCCGGTGGGGAAAGGTGCTGCATCACCTGCAGCGTGTGTATGCCAGCCAGAGGAGTGACCACCAGCTGAAACACTGGTGGGCTGTCCTCATCACCAGGGAGCAGGATCTCTTGGACCACCTGGGAATCGTGATTGGTGGCCCTGTTGGTGAGTACTAATCATGTAAATGTGAATGATTAAATGCTCTGTAGTGACATTAGATGATTTGTACTATGTCTGCCTGCTAACTTGCTGACTGTGTGTAATGCTGGGGAAATATACAGTAATAATTGATGCACTATGGTAAGGATCACAATTGCTAGCTGTCAGGTTGCACGTTCTCAGCAAACTTACAGGATACTTTTCCATAAAGTAAATTGGTGCGGCCTTTGTGTCAGACAACCAAACAAAATAGGAGCCAATCATGTCTATATAGGGCACTTTTGCCAGAGAAGTAAAGATGTACCAACATATTTGCTAACTTTGTTGACGCAATAGCTAGACTGACTTTAGAATCACTACATGATGCAGAAAATGAGTGATGGATTCACGTCAATTGATTATAGCAAAGTGGCTCAGACATATGTCTCATGTGAGTCTGGTGAGTGTGGAAGGAAAGCGTTCACGGAAGTACTATGAATGTTTGGGATTATTGTGGTCATTCATCTTTTTGGATACATGTCAGATCTGGATTTGGAAACATTGTGAAAAGGTGTAAGGTGCCCTCAGCTAACATCTAAGAATGTTTGTTGGAGTTAGTTGTGCCATATTCCAATTAGGGATGGCAGTCCAAAGGTATGCACATAGGTCCACATCTCCATGGTTGGTGCAAATCACCTTAGCTGGGCCACATCAATTGAATAAACTGTAACAACAGGAGGGCTTACAAAAGTCCCCGTCCCTCCCTCTGTACATTGTACCTATGTGTCATTAATGTGTCATGGCCACATAGCATGTTTGACTGGTAATGCAGTTCTCAAGTAACCAGGCTTTGGATGTCTCTCTTGGATGCTCATGATGAGACGATTACACTCCATATTTTTTTCAGGTTACCGATGACGGGGCATGTTTGCCACCACATGATAGTTAGGGCCAATGCATGTGTGTAAATATGTGTCTAACTGTCACAGGAGACCCATGCTATGTACAAGTCGGCCGTGATATATCAGATACAGTATCATCATGTCTGAATGCTGCCATTTCCTTATTCAGCCTACACATTGTATATGTTAATGAAATTGTTGCTCTGTGCACAGATTTTGAGCACATTTCTTCCTTCCATGCCTTATAGGTGGACCAGCACCCTACACTGTGGGAGAGGTGGCGACATTTGAGGACCCCGACCACTCCAGTAAGTGTTGATATGTCTGTTATGTGTTGTGTTTGCTGGTTATAGACTTGTGTGTGTTGAACGCATAGCAAGGTGTGATGCGTTGGGCAATCATTTCTCTTGTTCCATGAGTGGGATTTCAGTTTCTCAAATGTTTAGAGTAGGCCATTGCGTATCCTATGGTATTATCTAGGGATTGTAGGCCATTCCTGTATGCCCCACAGTGAGTACTGGGGTGAGTCATGTGTATGACACTTGTATCAACAAGAGTCACACTGGAAGTCAGCTCAGATTTAGTCACCTGTCAGACCCACATCCTCCAAGATTGGTACAGCAAATTGCTTTCCAATAGACTTCTGCTTCCCTATTTACCAAGGTACTTATGAAACTGTAGGTAGAACCTCCTAGAAGCATGTACTTCCACATGTAGTGCTACAAATATGTGGAACTTGAGTGCAATGCCCTAGGTGTGCATGCTAACCATGATTATGGGTGTTCTTGCAACTCTGTGTCTGATGTAAATCAGGCCTTACTGGAAGTATATGTTGTGTACCAAGTTCTGCATTTCCTGACATGTGTGGCCCTATGATTGGTCTAGGGTTTGCTGACTCCTAATTGTTGATAGACCTTACCTGTGGTGTGTGTGTAGAGCCAAACATGTGTGGAGTTTTCTATACACTCCTCAGTGTACATGTTGATGGAAATTGATAGTTGTTTATCCACCCCCCACCCTCAAACACAGGCATGGATTTGTGAATGGGGTACCTAGTACTGATGCTACCAGTATGTTACACATACATGTGAATAAGTGACCGTTTGGTTGGAACCTAGTATACACACTCAGGTATGGCACTTGGTACTAACATGGCAAGTCCAGTTACAACTTGCAGACCATGTGGCTTTAGTTTTGCATTCCGTACACTGACATTTGTAGCCCAGGTCTTGGCGGAGGATATGCAGCATGATTGTTAGCTGATAACTGGCAGAACTCAGATGGCAACTCAAAGCCAGTTGTTACCCATCTTGTAGGTTATGGATGTCCTATGTGTGATGTGACCTTTGTAGGCTGGCCTGCCATGCACTTCTTAGGAACATTCAATGATCTGTATTGTGATATGAGCTGTTACAAGTACAGTAGATGTATTGTCTGATTAACTTCTTGTGCCATTTGTAGGAGGCTGGACTGGCTTGTAGTGAGTACCAAGGGGTACTTGCACCTTGCACCAGGCCCAGTTATCCCTTATTAGTGTATAGGGTGTCTAGCAGCATAGGCTGATAGATAATGGTAGCTTAGCAGAGCAGCTTAGGCTGAACTAGGAGACGAGTGAAGCTCCTACAGTACCACTTAGTGTCATATGCACAATATCATAAGAAAACACAATACACAGTTATACTAAAAATAAAGGTACTTTATTTTTATGACAATATGCCAAAGTATCTCAGAGTGTACCCTCAGTGAGAGGATAGGAAATATACACAAGATATATATACACAATACCAAAATATGCAGTAATAGTCTTAGAAAACAGTGCAAACAATGTATAGTTACAATAGGATGCAATGGGGACACATAGGGATAGGGGCAACACAAACCATATACTCCAAAAGTGGAATGCGAACCACGAATGGACCCCAAACCTATGTGACCTTGTAGAAGGTCGCTGGGACTATTAGAAAATAGTGAGAGTTAGAAAAATAACCCTCCCCAAGACCCTGAAAAGTGAGTGCAAAGTGCACTGAAGTTCCCCAAATGACAAAGAAGTCGTGATAGGGGAATAATGCAGGAAAGACACAAACCAACAATGCAACAATGATGGAATTCCAATCTAGGGTACCTGTGGAACAAGGGGACCAAGTCCAAAAGTCACAAGCAAGTCAGAGATGGGCAGATGCCCAGGAAATGCCAGCTGCGGGTGCAAAGAAGCTGCTACTGGACTGTAGAAGCTTAGGTTTCTGCAGGAACAACAAGGGCTAGAGACTTCCCCTTTGGAGGACGGATCCCTCACGCCGTGGAGAGTCGTGCAGAAGTGTTCTCCCGCTGAAAGACCACCAACAAGCCTTTCTAGCTGCAAATCAATCGGTAAGCGTTTTTGGATGGTGCTGTGGCCCAGGAGGGACCAGGATGTCGCAAATTGCATCAGGAGAGAGAGGGGACGTCGAGCAAGACAAGGAGCCTCTCAGCAGCAGGTAGCACCCGGAGAAATGCCAGAAACAGGCACTATGAGGATGCGTGAAACGGTGCTCACCTGAAGTCGCACAAAGAAGTCCCACGTCGCCGGAGAACAACTTAGGAGGTCGTGCAATGCAGGTTAGAGTGCTGTGGACCCAGGCTGGACTGAGCACAAAGGATTTCCGTCGAAAGTGCACGGAGGCCGGAGTAGCTGCAAAAGTCGCGGTTCCCAGCAATGCAGTCTGGCGTGGGGAGGCAAGGACTTACCTCCACCAAACTTGGACTGAAGAGTCACTGGACTGTGGGAGTCACTTGGACAGAGTTGCTGGATTCGAGGGACCTCGCTCGTCGTGCTGAGAGGAGACCCAAGGGACCGGTAATGCAGCTTTTTGGTGCCTGCGGTTGCAGGGGGAAGATTCCGTCGACCCACGGGAGATTTCTTCAGAGCTTCTAGTGCAGAGAGGAGGCAGACTACCCCCACAGCATGCACCACCAGGAAAACAGTCGAGAAGGCGGCAGGATCAGCGTTACAGAGTTGCAGTAGTCGTCTTAGCTACTATGTTGCAGTTTTGCAGGCTTCCAGCGCGGTCAGCAGTCGATTCCTTGGCAGAAGGTGAAGAGAGAGATGCAGAGGAACTCGGATGAGCTCTTGCATTCGTTATCTAAAGTTTCCCCAGAGACAGAGACCCTAAATAGCCAGAAAAGAGGGTTTGGCTACCTAGGAGAGAGGATAGGCTAGCAACACCTGAAGGAGCCTATCAGAAGGAGTCTCTGACGTCACCTGGTGGCACTGGCCACTCAGAGCAGTCCAGTGTGCCAGCAGCACCTCTGTTTCCAAGATGGCAGAGGTCTGGAGCACACTGGAGGAGCTTTGGGCACCTCCCAGGGGAGGTACAGGTCAGGGGAGTGGTCACTCCCCTTTCCTTTGTCCAGTTTCACGCCAGAGCAGGGCTAAGGGGTCCCCTGAACCGGTGTAGACTGGCTTATGCAGAATTGGGCACATCTGTGCCCAAGAAAGCATTTCCAGAGGCTGGGGGAGGCTACTCCTCCCCTGCCTTCACACCATTTTCCAAAGGGAGAGGGTGTAACACCCTCTCTCAGAGGAAGTTCTTTGTTCTGCCATCCTGGGCCAGGCCTGGCTGGACCCCAGGGGGGCTGATGCCTGTCTGAGGGGTTGGCAGCAGCAGCAGCTGCAGTGAAACCCCAGGGGAGGCAGTTTGGCAGTACCAGGGTCTGTGCTACAGACCACTGGGATCATGGGATTGTGCCAACTATGCCAGGATGGCATAGAGGGGGCAATTCCATGATCATAGACATGTTACATGGCCATATTCGGAGTTACCATTGTGAAGCTACATATAGGTAGTGACCTATATGTAGTGCAAGCGTGTAATGGTGTCCCCGCACTCACAAAGTCCGGGGAATTGGCCCTGAACAATGTGGGGGCACCTTGGCTAGTGCCAGGGTGCCCTCACACTAAGTAACTTTGCACCTAACCTTTACCAGGTAAAGGTTAGACATATAGGTGACTTATAAGTTACTTAAGTGCAGTGTAAAATGGCTGTGAAATAACGTGGACGTTATTTCACTCAGGCTGCAGTGGCAGGCCTGTGTAAGAATTGTCAGAGCTCCCTATGGGTGGCAAAAGAAATGCTGCAGCCCATAGGGATCTCTTGGGACCCCAATACCCTGGGTACCTCAGTACCATATACTAGGGAATTATAAGGGTGTTCCAGTAAGCCAATGTAAATTGGTAAAATTGGTCACTAGCCTGTTAGTGACAATTTGAAAGAAATGAGAGAGCATAACCACTGAGGTTCTGATTAGCAGAGCCTCAGTGAGACAGTTAGTCACTACACAGGTAACACATTCAGGCACACTTATGAGCACTGGGGCCCTGGGTGACAGGGTCCCAGTGACACATACAACTAAAACAACATATATACAGTGAAAAATGGGGGTAACATGCCAGGCAAGATGGTACTTTCCTACACCATTTCACACAATGCAGTTACAAATGTAGAATATTTGCATTTGTCTTCACAGCTGCAAACATGACTCTAGACCAGGTCCGTGAATTCCAGCGACGGGCCATGAGATACCAGCACATCCTGCTGGTGGAGTCGGGGTTCAGGAGGAAGGCCCGTCGACATCGCCATGAACGGGCCTCCGGGGCATGAAGGGCCTTCCCACAGGGTGGGCCTACTTTGCCCACCACAGCCACCACCAGCACAACCACCACTTCAAGCCAGGTGGCCCCACCCACAGCTGGGACTATTGTGCCTACATCTGCTGGACTTCCAGGCACCAGCATTGCTACAGGTGCAGGACGGCCCACCGGCCTTGGCTCCACACACACACAGACCTCCTCCACCGGTACCCAGACTGCCCCAGCTGTTGACCCTGAAGCCTTTCACAACATGGAACGGAAGATGGACTGTGTGCTGCGCAAAGTTAAGCCACCTGAGCCGGGATGTGCGCCACATTAACCGGCGTGTTAAGTCAATCAAGAGGACCCTCCGCAGGGCCAACCTCTAGGCTGTTTTTAAAATGGACATGATTCCCTCCCCTCCCTCCTCTTTCCTTGTTCTTATAGTTAGTGGGCTTAGGGGGCTTAGTGTTAGGTTAGTATAGGCTGTTAGTTTAGTTAGTGTTAGTGGGTGGGGTTCCTGATTCTTTCTATTTTTACTTTTTAAGTGTGTGTTGGGCTATGTTTGGGTTCTTGTGTGTTTAAAAAAAAATAAAAAAATAAAAAAATATATATATTTGTTTAGGATAGTATAGTATGTGTTTAGGTTAGTATGTGTTCTCCTCCATGTGTCCTGTCTCATAAGGGGGTGGAGGGTGGATGTTTAGCTTAGGTTAGTTAGGGACAGGTGTGAGTAATGAGTAGTCAGGGTAGATTAGGGTAGGTAAGATTTTTCCCTCAGTTTCCTCTTCTGTGATTAGCATTTAATAAATATTTGGTTAACCCTTAACAGTATGTGTTAAATGGTACTTGATCCTGGGTTTGGAATCAGTGTACATGAATTTTGTACTATTACATTTGTGTCCTATGCTACAAACAAATCCCAACTGAGCTGTACGATTGGCAGCTACCCCAGAGCTACCTTGCAAAGTTTCCACCCTTCATTGCAACCACCACTCACAGTTAATATGGATGACAATGTGTTTCTGTTGATAAGTGTGTCACAGTGCTTCCAGACTTGGTATTGGGGGAACAGTTTTAGGTCTGACTGCAGTGTGATGGTCAAGGACACCCTTATAAGATGAGTTCTCATAGGCACTCTTGTATTCTTGTCTTCATGACTCTCATAGATCATTTGTGACACAGTTCAGCATGATTACCTATTTGTATGTAAACTCAGACACCTTCATTTATGCAGTTTTTGTAGTGTTTGCTTAGATTAGTGTGCAACTGTTATATGTGTTAGTATTGCATTGTGACAACATTTTGCAGCCACTATTTGATGACTTAGATATCCCTTGAGGAAGCATTCTTCTGTCCAACACAGCATGATGGTGTATGGTTTCTCACTTCATCAGATATGTCCTTCAGGAAGGGCAGAGTATGATGCAATCATGTGCACTGTGAAGATTTATCTGACCACATAATATCAGGACAGTTGTATTGACAAGCTACGTAATTTGACAGTAGGCACATTTCAGTTATCTACTGCACAGTTGATATGCCACATTACCCAGAGACAGATTTGTTGTGTAAGTGCTATTTATTGAAAAGTGCTGTAGTGCTATCTGTACATTGTCCATGATTGTGAGTCCATTATAGTGACATCTTATATTGTGATCCTACACAAGGGGTTACGGAAATCCTTTTGACATGCTGGGGTTGATGTTTCAGACAGTCCAGAGTGACAGGATTTGCCAATGAGTAGGAGAGAGCCAATCACTGGGCAGGCTGACAAGATATACAATGGTAAGCAGAACAGTCATTAAGTAGAGTTGTTGCAAGACTGGCAAGTTACAAAGTGCAGGACCTTGGTAATAGTTGGCCATGTGGCAGGGACTAGTGCTTCCGGGTACTTTTCCTTGTGAATGTGATCTGTTCCATGTCTTCTTCTTCTGATGTGTGTGTTGCCTCCTCTGCCCTTGTTGTTGGTGGTTGTGAAGGGGCAACACACACCTCAGTGTTAGAAGACGTGGAGTCAGACATCCCGGTCGCTGCTACCTGTGATGGTCTTAAGGGCAGTACTGCAGCAAGGAGGATCTGCTGGTTTTTGAGAATAGGAGCCACATCACGATGGTAGGCAGCCAGGTCGGCCCAGAGGGGTTCAATGTTGCATTCGTGCACGCATTGACAGGATTGCTTTTGTAGGTGTTGGGTCAACTGTATTACAGCTGTGCTGATTTCCTTCTGTTTTTTTTTGCAGTTCCTGCAAGATAGATGTTAGGTCTTGCATAGCTCCTGCCTGATCTCCAGATGACATCATGCACGAACGCACCCCCTCAAGGCTGGCTGCCATAGTTTGCATCCCCACACGCACCTCCTTGGCCAGCTCCCGCTGTACTCCAACTACAGTTCTCTCAAAGCTGGTGCCAATGTCGTCTGAGTCCTCAGCTGTATTGGAGCTGGCAGGTCTTACAATTGGGGTGGTGGGTGGATCCTCTGCGATGGCTGCTTGTTCTATGCTCCTCCTTGTGACTAAAGGTGGGGTCTGGAGGGTTTCAAGGACCTTTTGGATAGTCTCCTGGGGAATGTTTATCGGCTCGTCATCCATGTCATCAGGGTAATCTGGGACAGGCATATCCGCAGGAGATCCATCTTCCTCTGCAATGAAACAGGGTACAATTAGTGTGTCTGTGTTGTGGCATGAGTGATGTGACACTGCCTTCCTTGTGATTAATTCACATTGTGATCTTGTTTCGTGTTCATTGCTCCAGTCCTTCAGATGGGCATTCTCCCAAGCCTATGGCCCACCTGCATGTCACATGTCTGTTATTGAGTTATTAGACTTGTCGGCATCATCTCTTCTAGGTGTTGGTTTTGGCCAAATAGAGAATTGCCACCTTCTTGTCCTACTCAACCCTCCGTCTGCATCCATTCTCATGGTGAGACCTTTCACTAACTGTGGGTGTTCTGATGGCCCTGGCAGCATACTTAACAATCTGGACCTGCCCCAATCTCTGATCTTTCACATCCACTTAAATGTATTTGACATGTGGCATATCCTATGCATAGCAATGTTATGACACGATTTGGATGTTGGCATTGGTAATGTGTACTGCTGATGTTGGGGAATGCGTGGTACATTGGATTGCTCGGATAATCGTATCAGTGTCCTATTTCCTTCTCTGACTGTGCAGGTGTATTTCAGTGGCCAGTTACATGTATCCCCCCCTCAACGCTGTTGTCTGAGCAGTATGACATTTGGGATGTTACATTGTGTCCTAGGCACAGGATGGACCCTGACATATGCAGCATGGGTATGTCCTTAGTGCTGTGTAGCTCCTATTGTTGTTTATATTGGCTGATGTTTGCAACAACTATGGGCAGTGACACTTGACAGTACTGGGGCCTTTGTCTTGTTTCAAGGGATTGTTGAAGTTGTCATCCTCAACCCCCTAATTTAGGTGTGTTTGATCTATGGGGAGGTTACTGCCATTGGCTACTTGCGCTGCATACAGAGCGGAGGTGGTAGTGGCAACTGTTGTCGCAGTTACATTCCAGTTGTCGGTATGGCTAGAGGTTGTTAAGAGTGCCCTAGTTAATGTATGGGGTATACTGGCTGTAGTGTCCCGGAATGTCAGTTTGACGTTGTGGCCTTCCCTCCTGGCGTTGATTTCCCTTTGCTCCATTGTTGGCATGACAGCATGCCCCCATGGGACTGTTGTTGGTGTAGTGTAATGGTGTGCCCCAGCTTCTGTTTGTGCAGGCCATGCCCCCATGCCTTTCCCCTTTACCCAGGCCACTCCATGTATATGATGACTTCCGTGCATTTTGTGGTTGGTATCCCCCCTGCTTACGGTTAACATTAGTGCATTTTGATTCCCCATGCGACTTACCCTGCATGTGCGTTGTCTCCTGGTAGTCTGCGCTGTCCTGTCCTTGAATCCCTGTGACGATCTCCTCAGGGATGACGGCTGCAACCATCTCCTCCATGTGGTCCAGGGCCTCTGGTTTGCGGGGTCGTGAATCGACCCACAGTCATTTCCGCCACGTTAACGTCATTTTGCTTTACGACTTGACGCTGTGGTGTGCGTCAAAAATAATGACTCCCACCTGTGGTTTGCGCCGCTGTGCGTCAAAGTATAAATTTGACGCCCGCACGGCGCACCAAAATGGCGTTAGCCGGTGGTAATATTTCTGACGCAAAATTGTGCCGGCGCAGTTTTGCGTCAAAAAGTAGAAACATGGCCCTCAGTGTATAAGTTGAGGCCCAGATTTTGCAGCAGGTTTGCGTCATTTTTTTGGCACAACCCCGATGCAAAGTCTCATTTGTTAAATATTACAATGTGCTCAAATGTAATTATGGTAGACCTGCTAAACCTGTTTGAGGTCTTAAGATTCGATCTCACTTCTTGTGTAGTCATGGATTGTAATGCCACTTCCTACGATGCTACGTGCAATGCCAGGTGCTGTGATGTCACGCACTGTGATGTCCCACGCCATGATGTCACTTGCATACTGCCTCACCTGGTTAGTTTCCCCACTTCTGTTTTTTAGGATTTGTACCCTAATCCAGGGTGACCACCACTGGCCGATTCCCACTTCGGTGAACCTGCCAGATGATATGAAGGAGGAGCCACATTTGATTAGTAGAAGATCTCTGCTGCACAAAGCCCACTTATGACTTGTGGATAAACAGGAGGATTGATTTTAGGAGTCTTGTGGCAAGGACATGTGCTAAGATCTTCATAACCACTTCAATCACCAAACTGGACCTGTAGCTGCTACATGGTTGGAGGGACCTTGTTCAGTTTGAGAAGTAATAGGATGGTTGGAGCAAGGAAGATTCCCTCATATGGGCAAATACTTTTGCCAGAAAAAAGGACAAGAGTGCAGCATTCATCTTTTAGAATTTAATAGGGAAGTCGTTGTCTCCTGACACTTTGCAGGTGGGCATAAGTGTTATAGCTTCCAGGATCTCTGCCAGTGAGAATCTGCTTCTAGCACTTCAGCAGCTTCCTCAGTGAAGCGGGCAGAGCCATGACATCAAAAAGGTGCGTTCCATTGAGATGGGCATGTAGACTCCTTGTGAAAAGCAGGAAATTCCTCTGTGGTATGTTGGGGGTTTGTGAGGATGCTTGAGGCCCTCTTAACAGCTGGGAGGCCATTTGAGAGTCCTTCTGCTTGAGCTGTTGCACCAACAATCTTTTTCATTTTTTTCCCTAAATTCATAATGGTGGTGTTTGATATTACGCAGTGCTTTGTCTGCAAGGGTGGTATATAATAAGCATAAGCCTGTGCAAGTCATTGAAGTTGTCTCATCTTGAGTGGGTGAGGAAGGATGCATGTAAAGAGAAGACTGATTGCTCTGGTTGCTGCTTCATGGCAATGCGCTGGCGGTTTTGCAATGCCGATTTCCTCATGAGTTGGCCACGCATTTCTTTCTTTCACACCACCCAAAACGTCTGAAGAGAGTCCCCAGAGCACGTTTTGGATTCTAGGTTTACTTGTAGGTGAGCATCAAGGATATGGTTCACCTTGAGGTCTTTGGACTTCCCTATCAACACTTTCTAGAGGCCATTGGGTGCGTGGAAAATAGCCAGATCCAGAAGCACTCTAATGAGGGTGTAATTGGAGATGACACCAGTAATGATGTTGCAGGCCTGGAGTCTGAGGGTTATTGTGCCTGCAAGAAGAAAGAAGTCAATCATCATCACACAAGCTTTATTCGGTCATATTTAACCATCAAAGCAATAAAACAACAACAAATAAAATAATAAAATACACATAATAAATACAAAGATAAAAGTAAGAGTAAAATCAACCATCATGCAGATATACTAGCCACCCATCTGGGAGAACAAAACTGTCTCGCACCAGCTTCCTACCCACACTTGCAGATTCTCATATGGCTTTTCCCCCATCAACCAAAGAAGGGTCATAACAGTCATAAACTTACGTAAATTGTTAATAAATAATAGGTTAAGGGCAATGTTGAAATTGAGAGCAAGTGGTTTTGATTTTTTAAGACACGAGTACGTATGTGCCACACGGCCGCAAGGAACTTGCTGACCGCACAAATTAAAAAGGGAGAAGTGTCTCTCATCAACAACCTTAATGCAGCTTTGCAGTGTCTCAAGCCCATATTCCTGCAAGCTGGGTGAATCCACTTCCTCCTAGCAGTCCCATAAGCAGGGCAGATAAACATGAAATGTACTATAGTTTCCGCAGTGCAATTACAACTAGGGCACAGATCTGTAGTCGGGCAGGATTACATCTGAAATACGGGAAAACCCGAGATTCAGGAACACTGGAATCAATGGGGTATTGCAAAGACATGAAAGGAGAGATCTTGTAAAATTATTTCCCCCTACAGATAGTTTACTAACATTAGAGAATCCCCAAATCTCGGCACCATAGGATGCCGCACCCTGGGCCTTTGCTAGCTGGAGAGACAGCTTTCACAGTAGTGAAATTATAAAAACTTAGAACTGCCCCAGATCTGTGCTGTAAAAGTGCAGTGCTCTTATCGATCTGGGCCTCCCATTACATATTATTATTAATTCTTATCCCCAGGTAATCAATAGAGCACACCTTTTTTACTCATTGAGTAAGATAGTACATCCTCTAGTGGGGCCTCTACCAAAAATCATAAATTTGGTTTTACTAGAGTTGAGCTCTAGTCCATGGTCTGCACAAAAAGCACTAAACCTATTCACTAGGACTTGAAGACCCATTGGAGTTCTGGAAATCAAAAGAGAATCGTCAGCAAAAAGTAAGATCGGAGTTTTTTGACCATTCAAAGAAGGGGCATCATTTTGGCTATCAGATACAACTTGCACCACTTCATTAATAAACAAGGAAAAAAGGGTGGGGGTGAGGACGCAGCCCTGACGTACCCCCGCCTAATATCTATTCGATCAGTGAGTTCACCCTGATTGCCCCATCTCACTCGTGCATAGGTATTCTCGTGCATCCTCTGAACTAGAATAACTAGACTCTCCGCAACACCAGTTTTATGCAGAACTTCCCATAGCTTCCTTCTAAGGACTAGGTCAAAGGCAGACCTTAAATCCACAAAGGCAACATACAATTTCTGTTTTGCTAAAGTGACATATTTCCAAAATAACAGGGAGAGCCTAAAGACCTGGTCCATGGTGCTGGTTTTAGGGCGAAAACCGGCCTGAAGAGCGGATAATACCTGGATATCTTGGACCCATTCCATAAGTCTGTCTAGGACTTGCTTGGCAAAAATATTTTGTAAATTGTCAATAAGACTGATTGGTCTATAATTAACAGGTGAACCCATGTCGTCTTTTTTGTGCACAGGAATTATTTCCGCCCCAAGCCACATATCCGGGATAGGGCCACCTGCTGCTATGGCATTAGATAATGTGTTTATGTACCAAGCCCTAATGACGGGTTCCGATTTGAACAAATCCCCCAGTATCTTGTCTGGACCGGGTGCCTTGGCCGATCTCAAAGAATTAATGGCATCTGTGGTTTCAGCTATAGTAAAGACAATATCCTCCACAGAGCCATCGGCAGATGTTCTACAATCGTCGTTCCCATAGCGCACAGGGTCCTGTTGTACGGGTGCGGTGTAAATCTCAGAGAAATGGGCCACCCATTTTTCAGGCTGGATGTGCGTACAAATGGTATCATTGTCCCCTCTATATCTACTGGCCAGCAGCCTTCAAAAAGACCTGTTATCATGATACTTGATTGCATCAAGCATCCTCTGCCAAGTATTGTGTTCCCAATCTTTCTTTGCTAATTTTAGGGCCTTATTATACATGAGTCTAGCATTCCTAATCTCCCCCTAGGAATGCGTTTTAAGAACTAATTTTAGATTGGACTTCGCTTGAATACAGTCCTTATTAAACCATTCCCTGGATTGAGTGTTGTCAGGGGAGGGCCTGGAAGTGGTTTCCTTATAGAAAATGCCCCTTAGAATACTTGCCATTTCTGCATGAATGCTCAAGATTGGAATGTTGCCAGCCTCTGGCTTGTTAAAACTAGAAAACAGTTTTAAAAAAGATGAATAGATTTTCTTGACCAGGTATGGGTTTGTCATTATTTTAGGCCAGCTAACGCAGGCTTGTCTATGATTCAGAAGAGGACTCAGAACATCAGTATTCTCTAAATTCTGAGCTCTCCTAAATACATGACTAGTTAAAGTAAGACACAAAGGTTTGTGATCACTATCATCATGAGGTTCTACCTTCATATCCAGGGTGCTTGTCCAAAGCCTGAAGTCTACCAAGAAATAATCGATAGTACTGGACGAAGAGCCACGTTTAGAGGTGGGGGCATGATTAAAATCAGATCTAGTGTGGTCATTACATGCTCTTAGTCCAAATCTAAAGCAGAGGGAAGCCAACTGCGAGGCAGCACAAGACCCAATACAGTGGGCATTCTCTTCCAGTTGCGGGATACCCCAGAATTCATCCTCCTCAGTTGTCAAGTTGCTAGTAAGGTTGTTGGTTACAAGAGTACAGTTCATGTCACCCGCAACCACAAGAAAAAGTGATGGGTGCAAATTTTCCATATATTCAGCTAACTGAGCGAGTACTCTGGACTCTAAACCTTGTGAAACGGACCTTGCATACATCAAGATCACTTCAAAGCCAGGTTGAAATATAAGTTGAGCACTCAATAAATCAGGTGAATTAAAGCAAAGTACTGAGTGATCACATTTTAATTTTTTATTCAATAGGATCATAAGACCCCCTTTCAGTCTACCGAAACCCCCTGATGCGGGTTGAGCCGCAGAGAAATATGTTGTGAACCCATCTAAGTAAATCACCTCTTCAGCCCACGTTTCCTGAAATAGTCATATATCTTGCCTATTGATAAAACTGGCTCACTCCTGGTCTCCCAGCTTTTTCCCAATTCCTGCCACGTTCCATGACATGATGGTTAGTTCTGGGTACACGGTCTCAGTCCTAGTTCTCAAATATGGAACATTCACTGAATTACTGGTCCATACTTCTTGACTGACCCCAATAACTGCTGTAGAAATCCCCACAAAAGGGGCAATATGTAGTCAATCCAGATCAGATAAGGTAGGTGAGGAGTTCTTTTTCACAATTGGAGGACAACTCCTGTGTGGGACTTGAGCCCCAGCCATACAGCCTTATAGTCACAGTCTCTATGATGTAGTAGCCCACAGAGATTTAAAAGAAAGCTTAACATATCCAGTAGTGCTGTTTAATCTCTGCTGGGTCTGAGCTTTATTGGGCCTGAGTGGTCAAGAAGAGGGTCCGGGTAATGTTCCAGTCTCCACCCAACAGGCCTGCTGCTCACCCAGGGACCTCAAGCAGCTGATAAAAATGAGAGAAGGTGAGTTTAGGATGTATAGAAGCATAGATGCTCCCCATAAATAGATGGGATAATTTTATTGCAAATTTGGCAATCTCATGACAGCCTTCCTTGTTCGACCAAGTTGAAATGCCTCTGGCTGGCAGTCTTGTGTAGTAGGATAGCAATGCCCCCTTTCTTAAAGAAAGGATGTATCACATGTGTAAAGAGCAGTCCCTACCCAGTCTCATTTGAGCTTATGGCACTCAATTTTCAATAAGTGCGTTACCAGGAGCAACGCTGTGTCTGGGTTATGAGTGGCCATGAAGGATAGTACTTTCTTGCATTTAATGTTGTTATTAAGACCCTGGATGTTGAGGGAAAATACCATCAAGGCAGAGGTCTACATAACATGGTCAAAGGTAGCCAAGCAAGAATATGGCCTGAGTAGATATGTTCAGGACTCGGGCATGTTGTGTGGTTGGTCTGAAGCCAAGAAGGAAGAAAGAACAAATAAAAACAATAACATATAACAATAACATAGATGTGTGGTGGTGAATGCAGTCAAGCAAACTTTAATTGCTGTGGGGCTTGCAGGAGTTCGAGTATTGGTGACATAGGTCTCTGGGTGGACTTTGGGAGCCCTGTGAGGCCCCAAGGAGTGGTGAGGGCTTGCCCTGGGTATGTCACAATGCACAGAAGAAGGAGTCCCCATTACATCCATTGTTGAGTCCTTGACCATGTCTCTGAGCACTTGCAGAGTAAGGGATAAGAATATTCTCTGGTAAAGCCATTATGGGTTATGATGCTGAGTTAAGCAGGCCACAGTATAGACCTTTAGCTTTTAGCCATGGGCGTACGGCACAGAGCTGCCATCGGAGAAGAGTAGTTTTGAGGAGGTAGTCAGCTGCTGCCATGATTCTCCTGCCATCATGGAGAAAAGGGTTGTTTGAAGGATGGAACATGCTTGGGCATGGTGCAGGAGACAGGTTATAATTATGCATGGTTCATGTCTTGTCTTTAAGAGGTGCACCCTCTGGAACTCCAGGAGTAGGACAAATGTTGTATTCAGGATGGTTGTCACCCAGGTAGCGAGAAATTGTCTGGCATCGAGACCCACCATCTGTTCTGGCATATGAATGTACGGTCCTCCGGGTTTGTCACACTTCATTGTAGGTTTTATAATTCAGAGCCCAGATCTGGAGTGTGGTCCATCCCTGCTTCCAATTTTGTTACCCTTGTGTCAGTGCAAGCATGTTGCGATTGAAAAGAGGTAAAGTCCATGTGAAGACTCTTAAGTTCTATGGTCACTGTTGAGGTCACCTGTTCCAATGTCAGCACAGCCAATAAGATGGACTTTAGTTCTACCAGGATACCGTCCAGGGTAGTGGAATCAATTTCAGAAGAACGGGCATGCACAAGGGTGGTTGTTGACCTGCTAGTGCTTCAATTGACATAATTTGGTGATTAACTTTGGCAGCAGGTTTTTTCACAGCCCCTGGGACAAAGGAGAAATAGCAGTTGAGTGGATCGTCTCTGTGAGTCAAATAGCAGGATCGCAATCAGTGCCTGAAAAGGGCAATGTGTAGTAAATAACTAGTATCTGTAACTGTCCCAATCCAAGGTTGCCGCCAAGTAAAGGGGGCGCCTACAGGGTAGAAATCAATATGGCAGGGGCAATCAGTGAAGTAGGGGACTGGAATAGGGATGTCTCCTTAGAGCCAGAGACTGACCCCAAAGGGTAGCCAAGAAAAATTGCATGTTGGGACAGCTGTCCTTATCCCAAAAGACCAATGAGTGTGTGAGAGGTCTTCCCCAAAGTTGAAAGTGGATACACTAGGGCAATACATGCAAAGGTTTGAGTGGGAGTGCAATTCCAGTTCAGAGACTGAACTCTAAGGTCAGAAAGTCAATAGGAAAGAAGTTGCAAGTAAAAACAGCTATACAATCCAAGGTGGCCACCAAAGTTATGCGGAGGCTCCCCAGCAGATGGAGGATTTGGGTGAGTGGGGGAGGGGCAATCAGGCAGCTTTCTTGGAGGGGGCATCTCTATTCTCCCAGCAGCACCAGCACTCTAGAGCCCCCATCGTGGCAGGCAACTGAAATAAGAATGGGTAGGCCCTCCCGGAGTGGGGCCATTGGGCAGTAGAGAAGCCTGTGGTGATGTGGCTTTAATGTTGTGTTGCAGGCCTGGCGGACAGTTTGCCGGAGCATCATCCAACCAGCAGCACCAGCCAGCTCCCATGAGGAAACACGGGTCGAAACATGGGAAGCAGCGGTGGTGCAGGACAGTGCTGTGTAGTCAGGGAAGAGTTTGACATGGGCGCCGGTGATGAAGCAGAAAATGAAGGTTTTCATTTATTAACGCATAAACGTAGTGTGAAATAATCATGTGTGACTTTAACCGAACTAATAAAGATTGTACGGGGACAAAATGTGCCCTTAGAGTAGTTTGCCAACATTTATAAGCGTGCTTTATATAACGTGGTGTATTAGAATTGCACTAATCCGACATAATCATAAACGTGTGCTACGATTTGCTTATTTGAAATGTTTTAGCTTAGCATAACTTTAGTAGAGGCTTCGGCCTAGTTGCGTGGTCTCACGGTTTAGATGCTCGTATTTTTCCAATGTGCTATTAAACGTGTATTTTTGCTTGAAGCTGTACTTTTCCACTGAGATCGTTCACATGCTTATCTTAAAGTTTCGTGCCAGCTTGGCATTTTTCTCTTTACTCCAAGGTCGATCTGCAGGTGCGGACAATGGAGGCTCTGAAAGTGAGCTAATTGGTATAAAATGTTGCAACTTGCGTACCCATCTCCAAGGATAATGTATGCTTAAGTAAAAGCTTGAGAACTGTTGTTTTTGATTGGACAATTTGAAGCTAACCTATGAACCCTCCAATGGAAGACCCTACTAGATTTGAACTGTTGTCTATAAAAACCAGGTGCACGAGAAGAAAGTAGCCATTACAGCTACTACAGCCATTACAGCCATTATTGGACATCCCGCCATTTTGCAGGACTTCGTAGCTATTATGGCCCACCTTGCTGCGACGCCATTTTGAGAGACTTTGATGCTTTCTCTAATCGAGAGAAAGAGATTTAAATGATTCTTACCCTAGAGACTTTAACTTTAACTTTGATCCCTTTGCATGAAGTAGTAGTTTTATTTTGCCGCCGTGAGGCAATTGCCCCGTCCACCCCTGCCCCTTTGCCCCGTCCCATGCTGATCGAGAAACGGTACCTGTGAGACGAAGACTTCCTTGAATGCTGATTGTAATTGGTAAATATGGAAGGGAATTGTACAATTGCATTGTGTTTCTTTTAGGTAACCAACTGCTGATTTTTGACAAGATCCCTAGTTAGGACTTTTTTCCAAATTCATGTTGCTAAATTGTTTTTGCATGAAGTCCCACATGCCGATGCTAATTTGAGGTTAGATGAGGATTCCTTTTGTTGCACGATGCAATTTGAGACCTTGTTATGCTGACTAAATGTATGCAATTAGTTCATTACAGATTATACTATTAGTGATTTGCATTGCTATTATCGAATGCCTTGTTATTCAAATGCTGCATAGATTGCACTTGTTTCGCCGTTATGGACAGCTATTAATGTTCATATATGTTTATCATTTGGTGTTGAGACACATTTATATTGTGCTAGCTTTGTTAATATAGGAAAATAAATTCACTAACTTTGAATAAACTGGTGTGGTTATTCCTGACTGAAAGGTCAGGGTTCGTCGAAATGTATTCTGGATTAATTGTCAAGTGTTATGTTGATCAGGGTATTGCTTATGTTCGTTATTGATTATTGATTTGATGCAATTGATCGATATAGAGTACGGAGAGTTCCACTTAGTCAAAAGATTCATCGGCCTAAAGAGCGTCCGAATACAGGTAAATTGTTAGTACGGAACGCTCTATCAGTAGATGGTAGCAGAGGACGGTTTCGTCTTTTGGGACCCCGTACTATTAAAGTACATGGTGTTGAATTAACGGTTACGCCCTTTGAGACCCCACTCAAGAAGTTGAATTAGATTTTTTTTTTTTGTGGATAAAACTGATTGACAGAATGATGATGGGCTAGGTCCACCGCGACTTTCCCGGGATCTCGGAGCTTGCGAATGGAGAGAATGTAGGTGTGGAATAGGCGTTGGTGGTACTAGTGATGGTATGAGAGAAATTAGGGTTTTGCGCTTGCACAGCTTATTGCCGCAGATTGTGTGAAAAGGTTGCAAGGAATTTTTTCTTTATAGAGGATAGCGGAGGTGCGACTCCGAGTGTAGAAGTAGAGAAGTCGTCGAACTTCATAGAAATAGCGGAGGTGCGACTCCGAGTGTGAGAGTAGGGAAGTCGTCGAACTTCATGTGCGTGTGGCGCTTTGTGCATAAAAAGGTCCACGTGGTTGTTGTTGTTGAGACGGGCCCTGCGAGGTCAAGAGACTCCGGAGTATGTTGATCTATGTTGTGGTCTGGTCGGTTTAGTAGGTTGATCGGGCGTGGTCAACGAGTCGGTACGTGTGTTAAGGGAGTGAAAGAAACTTCGACTTCGGGCTTTGACAAAATTCTAAGTGCACTAGAATAGATCATTGACAAGTTGAGAGTAGGTCTGCGGGTCAGATTTGCTTGCGAACGTGGGGACCGAGAAAGATGGAATAACTGCCGAGGCTAGTGAAAAATCCCTAAGGTCCTGAAGCGATTGTGTTACCCTTCCTGTAGTAAACCGACAGATCTGTTTTATTTTTTGGTAGCTCGCAATACATGCCAGAAGTTGTTACGAGAGGAGCTGAGTGAAGGAGGACTAGCCGCGAGGCTTTGTCAGCCGCAGTGTGTGTGAGTGTGACGTCACTAGGAGCCGCGCTGGGATAGGTTGGTTGCAGAGAAGGGTCGCGCACGGATTGGACGCAGTCCGTGGGGCTCGATTGGAAGGGGAAAGGCAAGCGAAGAGTATTCCGGGAATTAAAGTCACCTATTGATTACAAATTTTGTGAAATAAAAGACGAGAAAATGAAATTTTTTAAAGCATTAAGGAGTGCGATGAAGGGGGAGTCTTACATTAAAGCGAGTGTAGGAGAGGAAACGCCACCCGAAGGCACACCAGCTTACATTGTAATGGAGGAAAAAGGGGTAGCTCCGTGCCTTTGGCTAAAGCAATGGCACAAGCTGACAGAGAAACATGGGAGTGTAGCGTTCCCGATTCATGGAACATTCAATATAAGGATACTAGAGAATTTGAGATTCACGATGTACGACATGAAGGTACCTCCAAGGCCAGCACAGTTTGAGGCTCTAGCGATTTGGGAACTAATGGCTAGACAGCAGCAGCAAAATAAGTTCGAGACCAGGATAAGGAAGGTAGAAAAGACACTAGCGGACGCTAGGTGGGATAATGCACAGAAGGTGTGGAGGTCAGATGTATTGCAGGGGATAACATTGTTTCCAGCAATTACTAAGGAAGAAGAGGAGACAGGTAAGAAAGCTACCTGTAAGACAAACAGGAGGTGTTCCAAGGATAGAGAGGACGAGGAAAAGTTGAGAAGAGAAGAGGAGTTAGAGGATGAGGAGTTAGTTATGCAATTGCTGAACGACCGTCCACCACCTTATGCAGAGAGTGGACAAGTTCCAAGTACCAGTTCTGCCCCTCCGGCATCGGTCCAGAACGGTGAAACTCAGAGTTCAGGAGCATCATCGGGATCTAAGGACCCGAGTCTACTGTTCACCCCGCAGATACCGCAGGTTAGGAGAATATATCTAGATGTGCCCATGTTGAAACCAGCAGAAACTTATCAGCCGCAGATTCCAGGATACTATAGCAGTGACAACAGTGCAGGAATGATTCTAGATCCAACTGTAAGGGGAGTACAGAGTGGTCACAACCCAACATTGGCACAAGCTGAATCAACTCAGTTTTAGATGCCTCAAAAGCAGATGCAAGGGGGAAATGCACATGCTCAGATGACGGGGAGTCAAATGGGCATGCCGGCAATGATGACCCATAGTGTGGGAATGAACATGCCTCAGAACATGGGAAATGGACAAAACCCAGATGCGATATCGCTACCCATTACTGTAGGTCCACCGGTACCTCTGTACAGTCAGCCTAATTTAGGTATGAGCGGTCAGGGATCAATGCTGCAGAATGGGACAGAGAGGAGGTGCATAGAAAACACTCCAGGGATAACTCCGATAGCGGCTCAGCCAACTGGATCTGGGACCTTGATGGAGTTTAGTCCCATATGTGCTCAGTCAACACTGGTGAGGTCGAGTCCCCCACTGGTGATACCGCTGTCATCGAATACTGAAAAGTTGCCGCAACCATCAATGGCAGTCGATGTGAATGCTACACTGATGGGGTTGAATGCGCAACAGCTGACACAATGGTTCAACAGTCTAAATTCCACACAAAGTTCAGCCAGTGGGAAGGGAGAAGATTATATGAATAGGGTCAGGTTGAACATGGAAGCACAAGAATTGGTGGAAGGGACTATGGGTGTGAATAGGTTAGAGTCCTACTCGGAAGAAGAGCTGAGATATCTATGTCCCAGGATTACGAAGGAAGTGAATAAAATACATAAAAGCTTGCAGGAAATAGCTGACAAAAACAGGGTTGATATAGACAAGACAAAACACTTGAGCAGAAGCTACAGATTGGATTTTGGGACCACAGATTTTGAACACATGAGGTCAGCAGGCATGAAGGCGCACCTTAGAGAATTGCTGCAGAGTGCACAAGTGTGGAGGTGCCTAGACAAATGGGAAAGCAGGTGGGTAAAGAGAAAGGAAAAGAGGAGGGATAGTGCTACAGAGCTCAATGAGAAAAGATCACAGAGTAGCGAGGCAGTAACCATGTTACCAATGAGGGAGACAGCAGGGGGAAAATTAATACATGTACCATGGCACAGAAGCGACATTCAGTCATTAACGGATGATTTTCCCAAACTGAGAGAGAAGCCGATTGAATGGTATCAACAGACTGATAGGTTTGTGAAGCTTGCAAAATGTCTCTGGGAAGACCTGAACACCCTCTTTGAGATTGTGGTTCCGGCAGATTTGTGGGAGGATTGCAAAAGAGCTGTAGGTTGGCCGACAAGTGAACCAGAAAGAGACAGGGATACGGGTGCACCATCACCTATGGTGATGAGCTTGTCCTATAAGGTGATTGAGCATTTGAAGACGAAGGTTGCCGCGAAAAATGTGGATTGGCAGAAGATCGATCGAACTGCCCAAGAGGCTAAAGAGTCGATTCATAGTTACTATGAGAGGTTGTTGAAGGCGTTCAAGAACTACAGTGGCACGGAAACAATAGAGGCGAAGGACATGCTTCATTTTGTGTTCAGATTTGTGGAAGGGCTGAGACCAGAGATAAGTCAGATGATAAAGTCGCATTTGATTTATTGGCAGTCGAAACCTATTGATGAGGTGTTGAATTATGCGAAATACTGTAGCGACGAAATTGAAGTGAAACAGAAAAGGTTGAAAGAGAAGGTGATGATGATGCAACTTACAGCAGCTCAGACAGGTCTGCAAGGTTTGCAAGGGATGCAAGGGTTCCAACAGCAGGTACCGCAACCACAGCCGCAGTTGCAGGGAAATATGATGTTTCAGCCACAGGCGAGAGGCGGAGGCAGAGGAGGTTTTGCGAATAATGGTCCGGATTTGAACACTGTTGTGACTGGTGTGCAGGCAATGAAGAAGGTGATGCCGTGTCACGTGTGCGGAATTGTCGGTCATTGGAAACGCGAGTGCCCGATGGTGGTGCAGGAAGGTGCAGGTGCAGGTGTTGGTCAGCAAAACAATGATGTCAATGCATTTCAGACAATGAGGGGACCGAAAATGAGAGGTCCAAACCCGAATTTTCAGACCGTAAATCAGTTGCAGGGATTACAACCTATGCAGCCGCAGCAGATGCAGATGCCTCGTATGCAGATGACGCAAATGCAGCCAATGCAACAGCAGTTTCCCATGGTACCTAATCAGCAAATGCAAATACCTTTGGCACCAATGAGTCAGCAGCAAGTGATGGTTCCTCCACAGGTCTCGGGTCAGGTCATGAGTACAAATGACACCGTACAACAGTTCCCACTACACAGTGAGAGTGGAATAAACAATGTATGGGAGAGTGAAAGTTCAGAAGAAGAAGGAGATTGTGTGCTTGCAGCATCCTTGGAAGTTGATCAAAAGGGTCCGTACGTAGAGGGAAGAGTAATGGGTCATCGTGTTTCATTCTTGGTTGACACAGGAGCCACACGTTCAACTGTTAAGAGCAGTGAAGTACCAAATTTGCCACTCTCAGGGAAGACAGTTCAAGTGGTGGGAGTAGCAAACAGGCACCTGACGAACCCAATAACAGATCCGGTACCAGTCAGCATCGGTAACTATCAAGGGGTGCATCAGTTTGTGGTATGTGACTCAAGCCCGATAGCACTGTTAGGAAGAGACCTATTGTGCAAATTGGGTTGTTCGATCATGTGTTCGAACGAAGGAATAACAATCCAGACGAGCAGTGATGGGGAAGAAGAGGACAGTGTAGAGGGGGATGAGATGGAAACTGTCGATGAAGAATATCCTCTGATTTGTCTTTTCCCGATGATAACTGAAGAAGATATTCCAGCCGAATTACGGGAAACAGTCAGAAAGGAAGTGTGGGATATGACAGGGAAAGAGGTGGGATTGATGAAAGGAGTGGAACCAGTGAAAGTGACTGTAAAGCCCAATGCAATCTTTCCCCAGATCCCACAATACCACATGGCACAAGACACCCTCATGAAAGTTGCCCAACTTATTGACGAATTTGTAAAACAGGGGGTACTGAAAGAAGTGTTAAGCAGTCCATGTAATTCACCAATAATGGGACTAATAAAGCCAAGTGGAAAGGTCCGACTTGTGCAGGACTTGAGGAAAATAAATGACATCATAGTCAAGTGTTGCCCTGTCGTACCAAATCCAGCCGTGATAATGTTTCAAGTCCCTTGCGATGCCGAATGGTTCTCAGTCATCGACTTGTCACAAGCATTCTTTTCTGTGCCTCTTCATGAGGACAGCCAATTCCTCTTTTGTTTTAAGTTCCTAGACAGAGTGTACAGTTGGTGTCGAATTCCTCAAGGGTTCTCTGAGTCACCGTCAATCTTCAATCAGATTCTAAAGAAGGACTTGGAGGCATTAGAATTGCCATTCGAGTCAACCCTAGTACAGTACATTGATGACTTACTGGTTGCATCAAAGACAGAAAGTGGCTGCACAGCCGATACCATTGCTCTGTTGAACCATTTGGGAAGGAATGGACACAAGGTGTCTCCTTCCAAATTACAGTTCTGTCAGAAGAAAGTGAAATACTTGGGTCACCAGATAGAGAAAGGGTCACGGAAAATAATGAAGGAAAGAATAACGAGTGTACTTCAAATGAGTCCACCAAAGACAAGGAGGGAGGTGAGGAAGTTTTTGGGAATGGTGGGCTACTGTCGCCAGTGGATTCCCAACTTCTCAACTCTAGCAAAGCCTTTACTGAAACTGACCCAGAAGGATGCCTTGGATCAAATTGAACTGAAAGGAGATGAGATGGATGCTTTTGTTGAATTGAAGGAATGCATGTGCAGGGCTCCAGCTTTAGGTATGCCTGATTACACAAAGCCTTTCACACTGTTTTGTCATGAACGTGATGCATGTTCTTTGTCTGTCTTGACTCAAGCCCATGGTGGCATAAATAGACCAGTAGCGTATTTTTCAGCTACTTTGGATCTGGTCGCAGCAGCACTTCCAGGGTGTTTGCGTGCCGTTGCAGCAGTTGGTATCAGCCTCACTCAGAGTGAAGGAATATTGATGGGACACCCAGTAACAGTCATGGTCCCTCACTCAGTTGAGATACTTTTGACCCGCTCCCGAACGCAACACATGACCGGAGCAAGACTCACAAGGTATGAAATGATAATTCTGGGCTCACCGAATGTGCAGCTGAAAAGGTGCACTACGTTGAATCCAGCAACCTTGCTTCCTGGTGAAAATGCTGAAGTTGAGAACGCTGAAGACGTCGAGCGTGACTGCCTTCAGGTGACTGAATTTTGCACAAAACCTCGACCTGACATTAAGGATACTAAACTTGATGAAAATGACCAAATTGTTTTCGTTGATGGTTCATGTCTAAGAGATGGGATGGGGATTTTGAAAGCAGGATATGCTGTATGTACTGTAACAGGTGTCTTGGAAGCGGCCTGGCTCCAAGGAGTCTATTCTGCACAAGTAGCAGAACTTGTAGCCCTTACAAGAGCATGTCAACTGTCTGCATTGATGAAAGTCACCATTTACACTGATAGTCAGTACGGGTTTGGGATTGTGCATGACTTTGGACAACTATGGTCACAGAGAGGTTTCCTGACCTCTTCAGGATCCCCAGTGAAAAACGGGGAGAGAATAAGGGAATTGTTACACGCCATTCAAATGCCAGCTGAAGTTGCAGTGGTAAAGTGCAGTGCTCATACAAAAGGACAGGACTATGTTTCTCTGGGAAATGCATATGCGGATCAAGTCGCAAGATTTTGTGCCTTGAACTGTATATTACTCAGGGATGAATGGAATTCGATAAGTGAGCCAGAACTCGAACCAGCTGAAGCATTTGCCTTAAAGGTCGTAGATACAATAGATGAACTAAAAGCATTGCAGAATAACGTCAGGGAAGATGAGAGAGATTCCTGGATTAAATCACAGTGTATAAAGAGACCAGACGAGTTATGGGTTTCAAATGAGGGAAAATTTGTTTTGCCAAACAGTCTCTTATCACAGCTTGCGCGGTTCTATCATGGGCAAGCTCACCTAGGGAGAGATGCCATGATAAGATTGTTCAAAACTGATTGGTTTAACCCCAGATTTCGTCAAGCTGCAGAAGCAGTTTGCCATCGATGTGTCACTTGCCAGCAGATGAACCCAGGAAAGGGAACAGTTGTGAACGCGAGCCACATTGGTAGAGCGAGTGGCCCGTTTAGTCGTATGCAGATAGATTTCATTGAGATGCCTGTGCATGGAGGTCTAAAGTATGTGTTGGTGATTGTGTGCATTTTTAGTCACTGGATTGAGGCATACCCCACACGTAGAAATGACAGCCTTACAGTTGCAAAGCTATTATTGAGAGAGTTGATACCACGTTTCGGATTCCCGATCTCTTTAGAATCAGATAGGGGAAGTCACTTCAATAACGAGGTTATAAAGTTACTTTGCGAAGCGCTGAACATTGAGCAAAAACTGCATTGTAGCTATCGCCCTGAAGCATCAGGATTGGTGGAGCAGATGAATGGTACACTGAAATCAAGAATGGCGAAAATATGTGCATCGACAAATTTGAAATGGCCTGACGCATTGCCCTTGGCGCTAATGTCAATGAGAAACACCCCTGATAGAAAGACTGGATTGTCTCTGCACGAAATTCTCATGGGCAGGGCTATGAGACTTCCTGCAGTTCCCGCAAATGCGCTTTTGAATATTACAGATGATATGGTGTTAGACTACTGCAAGGGTCTGGCTGACGTGGTTCGCTCTTTCTCTCACCAGGTGGAAGCAACCACCTTGCCACCGATCCAAGGTCCAGGACACGCACTGAAAGCAGGTGACTGGGTCGTGGTAAAGAAGCACGTGAGGAAGTCGTGTCTGGAACCCCGTTGGAAAGGCCCTTTCCAAGTGATCCTGACGACAACTACCGCTGTGAAGTGTGCGGGGGATCCCAACTGGATCCACGCCAGTCACACAAAGAAAGTGTTGTGTCCCACAGATGAGGAAGTTGAAGCGCTAAAACTGCCAGTGCCTGATAAAACAGTGCTGAGTGCTGAGACAGAACAAAACCGAACTGAAAGCGAACAGGCAGAAGCAGGAGAGAGAGAGATATTATTGGAGGACGAAGAGACAAACTCACTTGGGGAAGACCAAGGAGAAAGTTCAGACAGCGACGAAGAAGCTGAAGGTGACAAAGAACCTGAAGCAGCTGAGGGTAGCAAAGAGCCTGAAGCAGCTGAGGGTGACAAAGAACCTGAAGCAGCTGAAAGTGATACAGAGCCTGACGAAAGTAACGGTGACGAAGGGCTCGAAAAAGGTGAAAAAGCAGGAGAGCCTGATCAGAGGAGGGCTTTCCCTGAAGCAGACGATACAGAAAAAGAAAAAGAGAACGTGATTGATTCCCCAGAAGGAGGGGACAAGGCAGAACAGAACGGAACAGTTCAAACTTCTACAGAAAAGGTCGCAGGTCCAACAAATGGACATGGTGCAAAGAGGAGACTAAGTATATCACCAGTAAAACAAAGGACTGAAGAAAGTTTGAACGACGGAGGAAGGCCAAAAGTGAAAGAGAAAAGAAAGGAAGTGTCTGTCGTGGTACCATCCCCGAGTGAAGAAAAGGACTTGACAAAAGAGGAAAGTACCAGCAAAGCAGAATCGAAAAGAGAAGCAAAATTGAAAAGGAAAAGGATACCAAACAGGAGATATTCCGGTCCAGAATGGGCATATGCAGTCAATGACGATTGGACTGACGAGTTTGTATCTCTAAGCATCGAGAACGAAGAAGAAGAGATACCAATAGAAAAGAAAAGTTTTATGGACAGTGTTGATTGAAAGGGTGATAAATGACATTGCCTGTTACAATCTAAAGTGATAAAACCAGCTGAGACATTGCTAAACCGGATGAGACATTTGCTAAACCGATAAAGACTGAGTTATTGCCGAATTGAGACAAATGCTGCTAACCGATAAGTGACTGGCCTCTTGAAGAAAACTGTGTGAACATTGCGCTCGTTCAGCTTTGTAACTGAATTGCTAAATAGTTTCTTTATAGGTGCTTCTAGCTCTCTGATTCTATACAGATCATGACGCAAAACAGTAGAAAGAGATATTGTAAATATGTGTGTATAGGCTTGATAATTGCATGTGTACTAATAATAATGGCAATAGTGCTTGCAATGCATGGAAAGGGTGAGAATGAGAAAATTGACGCTTCTACTTTTGCTCCTGTTACTGTCACCGAACTAACCGCACTGAAAAGACTAGAAATAGATGAGAGACTCTTGCATGATAAGAAGGAGCTTTCGTATAATGTTTTCTATCGCTTGCTAACAGAATATGTTGAGACTATGGATGCGAAAGATTGTTATGTGTGTACACAGATACCGACATCAGTAAAAGAAGGGGTGACATATCACCACATGCCTCTTACCTACGGGATTACATGTAGTACAGTAATGTCTAGATTTTATGGTCAAACTAACATACAGTATTTTTACTCAAATTATGATGTTACCTTTGCATATGTTCCTATAATAGCGCAGCTAAGCCAGATTGCTAAAGATTGGGATGCTAAAATAATGAGGGAATTTTTCGAGCCAATGCTACCTTTTGAAACGGCTCACGCTCATAGGGAAAACCTTACCTGCTCGCTCTCTGCAGTAGAAATAAGCTTTTTAGATCGCACAGATGATAGAAGGGCACAAATGAATGCGAAATTAGAAAAAGAGCTACATAAGAGGACTTCAGTAGATAATTATGATTTTGCCGCAATAAAGACACAAGGGAGAATCGCTTTAGATGCTTGGCATGTAGGGAAATTTTGTATATATCGAGGTGAATCTTATTATGACAACATTTTTGTAGGAGCGAGTGAGTGTAAACATACGTTTATCTTTAAGGCCAAATGGACATTCATGATGAACGGACTTGACCCTGTCATTCCAGGTGTATATTACATTTGTGGGTATAATGCCTATTATCGTCTTCCAAAGGGATGGTGGGGGAGATGTTATTTGGGTATAGTGTTCCCAAAGGTTTATCAACTGGATGACCTATCAATGATTCAAAAGACATCTGGATCCCATCGTATCCAGAAAAGAGAGACCGCAGCTGCTGTGGTAGGAGATATATTTGGAGCCATGATTCCTTCATTGGGAGTTGTGCTGAATTCCATCAAAATAAGAAAGTTGTCTACTATAGTGGATAACATGTTGACAAAGTTTTCAGGTGCTATAATCCTGATAGATGCTGAACTTGCAGCGGAAAGAGCTATGACTCTTCAAAATAGGCTTGCTTTAGACATTCTTTTAGCAAAGGATGGCGGCGTTTGCAAAATGCTTGGTGCACGACACTGTTGTACGTATATTCCCGACAATAGTGTGAAGATTAAAACTATGCTTGCTAATCTAACCAAAGAGAGTGCAGATTTGAAGGAACTGAAAGAACCAGGAGTGTGGGAGAAGGTTGGAAAAGGACTTGCTTCAGTGGGAAATTGGATTGGGGGAATTTGGAATGGAATATTACTAAAAATAATACAGGGAATATTAATTGTACTGATTTGTATATTTGGAATTTGGGGAATAAAAAGGGGAATAATGATGATAATGGAAAGAATTAAAAGAAGAAAGGAAGAGAAAATAATGAAAAGAATGGCAGAAGAATACAAAGCGAAAACTAGGGGAATTAAAAGGAAAAGAGAACTGACAGAATTTTAATGGAATAAAATTTGTGGGCATGGTTTGGTGTGATGACAAGTAGTCATCAGAGGAGGGATTGATGAAGCAGAAAATGAAGGTTTTCATTTATTAACGCATAAACGTAGTGTGAAATAATCATGTGTGACTTTAACCGAACTAATAAAGATTGTACGGGGACAAAATGTGCCCTTAGAGTAGTTTGCCAACATTTATAAGCGTGCTTTATATAACGTGGTGTATTAGAATTGCACTAATCCGACATAATCATAAACGTGTGCTACGATTTGCTTATTTGAAATGTTTTAGCTTAGCATAACTTTAGTAGAGGCTTCGGACTAGTTGCCTGGTCTCACGGTTTAGATGCTCGTATTTTTCCAATGTGCTATTAAACGTGTATTTTTGCTTGAAGCTGTACTTTTCCACTGAGATCGTTCACATGCTTATCTTAAAGTTTTGTGCCAGCTTGGCATTTTTCTCTTTACACCAAGGTCGATCTGCAGGTGCGGACAATGGAGGCTCTGAAAGTGAGCTAATTGGTATAAAATGTCACAACTTGCGTACCCATCTCCAAGGATAATGTATGCTTAAGTAAAAGCTTGAGAACTGTTGTTTTTGATTGGACAATTTGAAGCTAACCTATGAACCCTCCAATGGAAGACCCTACTAGATTTGAACTGTTGTCTATAAAAACCAGGTGCACGAAAAGAAAGTAGCCATTACAGCTACTACAGCCATTACAGCCATTATTGGACATCCCGCCATTTTGCAGGACTTCGTAGCTATTATGGCCCACCTTGCTGCGACGCCATTTTGAGAGACTTTGATGCTTTCTCTAATCGAGAGAAAGAGATTTAAATGATTCTTACCCTAGAGACTTTAACTTTAACTTTGATCCCTTTGCATGAAGTAGTAGTTTTATTTTGCCGCCGTGAGGCAATTGCCCCGTCCACCCCTGCCCCTTTGCCCCGTCCCATGCTGATCGAGAAACGGTACCTGTGAGACGAAGACTTCCTTGAATGCTGATTGTAATTGGTAAATATGGAAGGGAATTGTACAATTGCATTGTGTTTCTTTTAGGTAACCAACTGCTGATTTTTGACAAGATCCCTAGTTAGGAGTTTTTTCCAAATTCATGTTGCTAAATTGTTTTTGCATGAAGTCCCACATGCCGATGCTAATTTGAGGTTAGATGAGGATTCCTTTTGTTGCACGATGCAATTTGAGACCTTGTTATGCTGACTAAATGTATGCAATTAGTTCATTACAGATTATACTATTAGTGATTTGCATTGCTATTATCGAATGCCTTGTTATTCAAATGCTGCATAGATTGCACTTGTTTCGCCGTTATGGACAGCTATTAATGTTCATATATGTTTATCATTTGGTGTTGAGACACATTTATATTGTGCTAGCTTTGTTAATATAGGGAAATAAATTCACTAACTTTGAATAAACTGGTGTGGTTATTCCTGACTGAAAGGTCAGGGTTCGTCGAAATGTATTCTGGATTAATTGTCAAGTGTTATGTTGATCAGGGTATTGCTTATGTTCGTTATTGATTATTGATTTGATGCAATTGATCGATATAGAGTACGGAGAGTTCCACTTAGTCAAAAGATTCATCGGCCTAAAGAGCGTCCGAATACAGGTAAATTGTTAGTACGGAACGCTCTATCACCGGTGGCAGTGTGTGGGTCTGTCACCAGCCAGCAGAAGAAGGTGGATGCCCCAGGATTCTCTGGGAAGCAGCTGGTGCAGCTGGATTACAGCCAAAGCTGGTCAGATGTGGCAGAGCAAGCCTAGAGTGCCGCCATCTCAACCAAGGCTTAGCTCCATCCCCTAATGTGGAACAATTTTAAACTATAACTTAAAGAAAATACTGGGTAGCCAGAGTTTATGAACTTTAAAAGTATAGTGGCAAGAAAACATTCTGCTTAACCTAGAAATCTGTAGGAAGTGCCAGAAATGATACAGAGCAATATGTGGTAGTCTTTGCACAAGAAATTAGACATTGTTATAAATAGGTGTTGTAACCTGGGAGTGTCAGTGACACAAAATAATTATTTCCTACACTCACAAAAATATATGTTTAGTATTTGGTAATGTCATAATGGTTCTTGTTCAATGAATTGAGTCTATCACATTAAATCAAATTTGTTGTATGAGATTAAGTCAGTTTACACTAAAGTTGTTAACATTTACCTAAATCATGTAAGACAATTCTTTGAATGATATGAATAAATGAAAATTTTAAAAATATTCGTGTGACATCATGACCAGATCAAATGTGGCATTACACACATTAACAGGGGAGTGCATAAACATAGTGATTCATTTTCTAAGAAATGTCATGAATCATGATTGCAATCTGGGGATTTGAGAAGGCTTGCTATGCTGTTTTATGGATAATAAGTAGTATTTGTCACGGATATGAGTTTCAAACATTTTGCATGCTTTCCACAACACTCTAGTTTGTTGTCCTACATCGAACTCAGCTTAAGTGATGTCCACTGCACAATATGACTACACGATTGTTTACCTGTCACTCCACACTGCGAGTGGTCGCACTGATTTGATCTGACTGATGTACCAATACTCAATAGCGATCTCATAAGCTATGTAGATGGATCCTGTCTTTAATCTAAGTCAAAAGCCTTGTAGCGCAATCTGCTGTGTGCACTAAATGAAACTGTTGAAAGTCGCCACTTCTGTCAGTCCCTCTCTGTCCAGGTTGCTGAGTTTACTGCTCTCACATTTGCTGTATTTTTCCATGCAAAGGATTGTTACTATATACACGGATTCAAAGTACGCTTTCGTTGTTGCCAACAATTTTGGGCTTCTATGGATTCAATAAAAGTTCATTACTTCTGTATGAACATCTAACAAAAGTTATGCTTATGATCTTATTTTATAATAAAAACTAGCTATGCCAAACCATGTATATTCCACAAACTGAAACATTTCCTGTACCTGTGCTTAAGAATATGTCTGTTACAAGGTCAAGCATCTGAAGTTGAGAAGCAAGCGTTGATCGAACAGCATCAGGTGAGGGTAGCCCTAAAGGTTCTGCTCCTCAACATTGCACATTTAGATCATGGGCATACCCATGTGGGAAGGGACATTATGATTGTGCTATAGTAGCCCACTGGTTTGCTCTCTCCTTTCTTTTGGTTGCCCTACAGTATAGTCACTCCTGTGCCACTTGCCTAGCCCACAGTATTGGGAAAGTGATTATGACGAGCCCAGTTCCCTCCCAGCTCCATGGGGCCCGTTCATGTATTTGCGGATGGGCGTAATTTAAGTGCCTCAATTCTGCACCTAAGCATACGTTCTTGTGATTGCATGTTTCCTTAGTGTATAGAAGAATACTCCTGCATGCAGGCAGGCACTATCACAGTGGCTTAGGGATTTCAAACCTAGATCCGGGTACTATTAAAGCAATTCAGGGGGTCATTCTGACCCTGGCGGTAATTACCGCCATGGCGGAGGTCGACGGTAGCACCGCCAACAGGCTGGCGGTACACCGCTGGGCATTCTGACCGCGGCGGTTCAGCCGCGGCCAGAAACGGAAAGTCGGCGGTGTACCGCCGACTTCCCGCTGCCCTTGAGAATCCTCCATGGCGATTCTGACACCCCCTACCGCCATCCTGTTCCTGGCGGGTCTCCCGCCAGGAACAGGATGGCGGTAGGGGGTGCCGCGGGGCCCCTGGGCCCCTGGGGGCCCCACGAAGAATTTCAGTGTCTGCTTTGCAGACACTGAAATTCGCGACGGGTGCAACTGCACCCGTCGCACCTTCCCACTCCGCCGGCTCCATTCTGAGCCGGCGTCCTCGTGGGAAGGGTGTTTCCCGCTGGGCTGGCGGGCGGACTTTCGGCGGTCGCCCGCCAGCCCAGTGGGAAAGCCAGAATGACCGCCACGGTCTTTTGACCGCGGAGCGGTCCTTCGGCGGGAACCGCTTGGCGGGCGGCGACCGCCGTCCGCCGCGGTCAGAATCACCCCCTAAGTGACGGATGAACCCACGTTAGTTCTTCCAAAGTGCAGTCATTCTTCAAAACATTAGGAATAAACATAATTTCCATGTTCTTTTCACCGCGAACTTCAGGTAAATTGAAGAACTGGAATTTGAAAATGAGTTGAAAAAAATGTGTGCTGAGACCCGCCTTAATGGCTGGAATCACGTTCCTTGGTATTCTGGACAATCCGAGCAATGGCATTTAAGAGAGCTCAACTTATTTCATATAAGAGAGTCATGGGCCAACCCACGCTACTTCCTTCAAATCCTTCTGTCTCTGCAGCTGCTCTTGACTTGCATTTGAATGATGATGAAATTCTACAGTAGTGCAGGCAACTGATTCTCTCTTTGCAGTTTCCATTTCCCGGTTCAAGCTGCCCTTCCAGACTGCCCAACTGAAGGCCTCAGTGATCTAAAGCCTAGAGAGTGGATTTATATTGGCATCCATCAGCAAAGGTTGTGCTGCAGCTATCCCAATTGGACGGGCTCATATGAAATCTTACTCGCCACGAAGACTGCTATGAAGTGCAATGAGTCCACAGTGGGTCTGGTGAGCTACAGTTGCAGCAACTCTTGTTGTTTGAGTAGTAGTGTGGTACTTCATTAAAGTAAAATGTGGTGTGTTCCCAGAAATACACTGCATCCTGACCACTAGACATCTACAGAACCAATGCTCTACTTACTGGACAAAAACCTTTCTGAATTTGGTGGAACAGGATTGCACAATTCATAATATTTTTACTGGCAATATATGCACACACCTACCCACGAAAGCCCAAAGAGGTGTGCCTTTGATACCCATCCTATTTAATAGGAATGAGCAGTTCATCAAACTGCATGTGCTTATATTATATCTGTAGAAAGCTGGCCCTCTATGTAGTGTGCAAAGGTAGGCACACTGTGCAGAGGGTCCTGGAAATCACATACTGGTTTACAGAGGTAAAAATTAAACCACCTAATGCTTTAAGTTTCATGGTAGCTTGGTCGAGCAGTTAGGCTAATCTTGGAGAAGTGCAAAGCATTTGTTGTACTCACAGTATCAATAAATGAGACCACACATTGAAAGGAATAACTTGAGACCAATTTACAAAATTACTTCAGATTTTTATAAAATTTCTAAGACCAAGATCATCAAAATTGGGTAAGTACTTTTCAAGTTATGAATTTTTGAAGCTTCAGCCAAAATAGTATTTTTGTGCATAATTACGCACCATAGGAGTCAATGGAGAAATAATTTAAAAATGCATATAAAATCAGGCAATGTATTTACCTATGTCTCCTCTTGCAGGTATGTTGAGGTCATCTGTGGGCCCTATGGACAAGCTGGAGACGTTTGGGCGGTTCCTGATTTCGGTGGGAGCAGCTGCACAAAGTCATTGGAGCTGGTGCCATGCCACTGTGGAGGGCCACTTGGAAAAGCACTGCACAGGTGGACTTAAAGGTAAGTGCAGTGGGTCCCCTTGGAGTGTTGAGGTCACAAGGGGTGGGAGACAGCTCCTTATTTGGTGCAGGGCACAGGGTGGCCAGGTGCAGACAGAATCCGTGAGCCAGGAGCTGTGCACAAAGGTGCCCTTGAAAGCAGGATGTTGGTCCACTTTGAGGGTCACTTGCAAGTCAGCCGGGGCTCTTTAGTGGGAGGTCCTAGTGGTTTCTGAAGTCCCTCAACTGGGGCTACCTCCTGATCCTTTTACAGTCCGAAATGGAGTGTCCTTCTGGGTGCCCGTTGTTAGGAGGCCAGTACCTGGGGCTATTGCATGGTTTGGTTACTGGAGGGCACAGTGCCACCAAACTTGGCACACTTGCAGGATTTGTCCTCATGGTTCATCGGGTGGAGTTTAGTCTGCCTGTATCATCCAGTTTCTTGATCAGCAGCTGATCAGTGAAGTGGCCTTCACCCGGTCTTTGGTTGCAAGAGAGTGATGCCTTCACTCTGGAGCGAGATCTTTGGTGATTTGTAGGGTGTGGAGGTCATCTGGGGGTTTGTAGAGTCTGTCCAGTGTCCAAGTAACCCCTCAGTGGTGATTGTTCAGTCCTGGGTGCAGCAGGGAGGGTTTGGCACCTTTTCTTGGTTCAGGAGGGCTTCAGTTCTAGAGCCTTGGGTCTTCAATGTTGTTGGTCTTCTTTTGTCCTTTGAATCTGATTTTCTGGTCTAGGGATGCCCACTAAATACTGTATTTAGTGGGTGTTTAGAGCAGTAACCAGTAATGACCAATGTGTCATCTACCTTAGGGTGGCTACACCCAATAAGTGACTACTTCACTACACCTGATAGGCTATGTTCCTTCCATACAAGATGGAAGAAAATGAAATGGGGGTAACCACACTTGCAACACCTTAGGGGTGGTGCAAGCTGAGGCTGACCACTCGTCCTATCCTTTGTGTGTTTTCCTGGTGTTGCTCCTGCCCAAAGTGGGAGTTTGCAATGGGGTGGCCATCTGCTGATAGCAGCAGGCTTAGTGGTCAGGTTTCAAGGGTGGTAAGCCCTTTGAAGCTCTCTCGTGGCTCAGTGCACATTCCTGAGGGAGGGGGTGTTTGCACCTCCACCCAGGAAGGGCTTTGTTCTAGGACCTAAAGAGCAGGATCTCTCACTTCATGGTTCCAGAATCTTGTCTGGCAGTAGCAGGCTGGTTGTGACCAGCCAGCAACCATGCCAGAGTAGTTAGCTTTTGCAGGGGGCACCTCTCAGGTGATCCCTGGGTACATTTTTTAATAAATCAAATACTGATACAGTTTGGATTTATCATTCTGAATTGGTTGGTACCACATATTCCAGGGTTCAGAGTGGTCATCATGTAGCTGTGACACTCGCACTGACCAGTGTCCAGCACATGCATTAAAATGGCTGCTCTGTTCACTTACAATGTCCTAGATTTGGCAAGGACACAATCGGGTCATATTGCTCATGCATCTATGCCCGCACATACAGTATAGTGCACCCTGCCTTAGGGGTGGAAGGCTTCCGAGATGGGTGACTTACCTTTATTGCATGCAATGCATAGTGGACAGGGCACACAGGCTATGTGTCATGTCGAGCTTGCTTTTTAGGATTACATCAGAACACTCAGCCAGCACCAGCTGTGCTGGGTTCTTCTGTATGCATGGCCCTAGAGGGTGGCACAGTCTGCTATGCTGCCCTCAGGAGGCCTATCCATAGTACCCTATGCCCTTGGTACCTAATTTCCATTTACTAGAGACTTATAGTGGCAGCTAAAGGTGTTGCCAATTGTGCCAATGCATCACAACAGTTTTGGAAAAGAGATCTAGCCGAGGGAACCTGATTAGCAGGGGCCCTGGACACGAACAACTTTGTGGTCACATCAAATACAAGGTAAAACGTGGGGGTTAACCATGACAAAAGAGGCCTTTTCTCACAATATTCCCTCAATTGGACAGTGTCTCTGAACTACCCCCTGCAGATTTCCATTACCCCAATCATATCAATCCCTAAACATTTTCAAGTTTTGCAGAAAGAGTGAGAAAAGGATGCATGTACAGCAAGGAGAGCATTCAGTGTGAAGTATCATTTAGGTTGAACTGTATCTTGATTTCGACAATGAAGTGCAAATGACACTGATGTTGATTCACCATGATAAAAGGAGTAGCAGAAGCAGCCCTTTGGCTTCTTTAATAGATAAAATGCTTGTTATCCAATCTTTAGCCACTCAACATACTCCTAATTGCTGCTGGATGGTGTGGTGTGAGGACGGACAAAAAGTGGGAAATCCAAAACGTAAAGAAGACTCTTAGAGCTCAAGTTAATTTGTGTTTCTACTGCTGCCTTCTTGACCACTGAGTCCAAAGGCAGTAAAGGCAGTGCCAGGAGTACCAGATCACGTCTGGGGTAACAAATCCTTCCTCTAGCCACCCTTAACTGAAGTCCATGGTGAAATATTGAGGATGGAAATAGTATATAAAGAAGATTGTCATATTGCCGACATCTTGAACACCCCAAAACAGAGTGAGACAATGAGGGAATTCAATGAGTTTTCCTTGAAACTAAAGCTTTGCTGAGAGTTAAATTGCAAATAGTGATGTTAGTATTGGGGTCAGAAATACAGCTCAAGCGGTGATACTGGCAACATGGCAAAGCAGAGGTTTAGATGAACATGTGGTGTAGTAAGATGCAGTGAAGGCACACTGTGAATGACTGCTAAGGCCAAAGCGATTTAGTCTGTGAAATGCAGATGAGGCTAATGATGATGACGGCAGGGTGAACATTGTGATAACGTGATCTACAGGTGGCACTAACATGAAAGCGATACAGATGACTAAAAATACATTTGGCACATGTTTTAGGCTGTGCTGACTAACATTTAAATGATTGTGAGCTTACTTGTTCTCGGTCTCGGAATTTGCAGCCTAATTATTTATTTAGGGCCGTATTTATACTTTTTGGCGCACAACTGCGCCAACGCAGTTGTGCGTCAAAAATTTTAACACCAACTAACCTCATTCCAAAGCGCCATGCGGGCGCCGTATTTATGGAATGACGTTAGCCGGCGGAGCTGCCTGGTGTGCGTAAAAAAAAATGACTTACACCAGGCAGCACCGGCGTAGGGGAAAATGGAGCTTGGGCGCCAAAAAAAGGGGCAAGTCAGGCTGAGGCAAAAATTTTGCCTCAACCCGATTAGCGCCATTTTTTTTGACTCCCAACCCCCATTGAAATGACTCTTGTCTTAGCAAAGACAGGAGTCATGCCCCCTTGCCCAATGGCCATGCCCAGGGGACTTCTGTCCCCGTGGCATGGTCATTGGGCATAGTGGCATGTAGGGGGGCACAAATCAGGCCCCCGTATGCCACAAAAAAAATTATAATAATAATACTTACCTGATCTTACCTTAAGTTCCCTGGGATGGGTCCCTCCATCCTTGGGTGTCCTCCTGGGGTGGGCAAGGGTGGCAGGGGGTGTCCCTGGGGGCATGGGAGGGCACCTCTGGGCTCCTTCCGAGCCCACAGGTCCCTTAATGCCTGCCCTG